>NW_006921819.1:4050334-4058215 GCF_000298275.1 Orycteropus afer afer | reverse complement strand
TATTGTATTAGTCCGTTATTGTAAAAATCAAGGAAAGGTTTATCTATGGAAGGAAATTTTCTTTGTTGGTTACCAGGGGTGGGAGGGGAGGAGAGGGAACACTGTTAGATAGGTAGAGATAAGTATTTATTTGGGTGAAGAGAAGGGCAATGTACCAAATGTGAGTGATGAATATAGTGGCATTGAGGAAGAGAAAGACATAGTAAGGCACATGGGAGGTACAGACAACAAAGATGAACCCTTTTGCCATACAGTACTGCACTGACAGTGAAGGCAAACATGGGTATACGGGTGGATAGATGGGTGGACAGATGGGTGGACAGGCTGAGCTAGTATGTATGTCTCTGAAGTTGGGAGTGTACCCAAGAACATGTTTAGTGTTGGCAGACAATGGTCCTATAAGTTTATGTGTATGATCTGAATTCCCAGGTGTATAGTAGAGCTGACAAGAGGCAAGGTGGTAGTCACTGCTTGGTCATAGCCCGCTACCCAGAGGGACTGAGTAGTTGAACCTGTGGGTTCAGGACCATAGTCACAGGGGACATCAATTGGCATAACATACTACATAAAACATTGTTCCACCTCCTACTTTGGCGAGTAGTGACTGGAATCTTAAAAGCTTGTAAGCTGCCATCTAGATGCAACGAGGGGTCTCTCCTCATCCAGAGCAAAGACGAATGAAGGAAACCAAAAATTAATTAATACAATCAGTCCTAGTGACTGGTACACAATCTATTTTGCAGCCTATACCACTATGAGACCAGAAGAAATAGATGGTGCCTGGTTACCAATGTCAACCACTTGGAAGGGAATCTCTGTAGGAGATCCTTGATAGAGAGGGAGAACAATGTGACAAAACTCAAAATCATTTGGAGAAAGAAAAAGCGGGGAACAGGTTTGCTGGTCTCATAGAGCCTGGTGGAACCACTGAGACTATGGCCTCTAGCTTCCCTCTTCAGGTCGGGAATTGAATCCACACCTGTGGCTTTCAGCCAAGCAAAAGACAGGCATATCAGTTGAACATTTACCTGAGGTGGATACACTCCTCGGAGAGAACAATCATGGGAGAAAGAAGGGCTGCTTATGCACAGGGAGACAGCTCATCTTAGTGCCCCTCTCAGGGTCCTCCCATTCAAATGCAATGATTTACTGGCTGTTTTCTTCCACTGGAATGCAGACAAAGGCATCTTTTAAGCCTAAAGTTCGGTAGGAGGGCAGGAAGGGATGGATATAGGGAAGAGGTAATTATCGGGAGGAAGTGGGAGGGGAGCTGTTGCATTGTGGTAAATTGTGGTCAATGTCATGAGACAAAGTGTATGTGAACTGCTGTATGGAAAGTGAATTTGCTCTGTAAATTTTTACCGAAATCACACACACACACACACAAAAAGTTTACGCAATCCAAGAAGAGGCACAAAAGGGAGGCACAGAAAATGAAAGCACAAGCACCATTATTAGCAGTGGCCCTCAGTCATGGTAAGAAAGGGGGACACCCATGCAAAACCATCCCTGATTGAGAAAAAGTAAATGTGCTTGTTGCAAGCAGGATGGACATTGGAAGAGAGGAAGTTCTAATAGACAGGGGGCTGTTAGAGAACAACATGGCAAGATGGAGTATAAAGAAATGAAAAGGTCTCCCATATATTTTTTTAAAACTCTACCCAAGATCCAAAAGATTTGGAGTGACAGAGACTGGAGGTGAAAATTGCTATCAGCCTTGATGATCCTCTGGTTAAAATGAGAATAGGCAATGATAGACTTTTTATTAAATACAGGAGCTACACATTCAGTTTTAAATAATTTAGAGGGTCCTCTCTCAAAGGAAAAATGTATTGGTAATGGGAGTAATAGGAAAGGAGGTTACCCAGGGCTTCATACGTAAATTTGTTCTGTTGGTAGCAAAATCTTTACTCATGAATTTCTTTACATGCTTGAATGTCCAGTCTCTCTGCTAGGAAGAAATCTGCTGTGTAAACTGCAAGCACAGATTACCTTCCAGAAAGGATGAACTAATGCTTACTATTCCCCTGTGCAGGACTGGAAAATGCAAGCTTCTCTCTTGCCTCTTCAGACTGAACAAGTGGATCTCTCATATGAAATGAACTTACAGTGACCCTATCGGTTTGGGCTGGTGAAAAGCCAGGTTGAGCAAGGAGCGCAATACCCTTGAGTATTGAACTACTCCCAGGAATTTGGCTTTCACAACTGTAGCAACACCTACTACTACTGGAGGCTTGAGTCAGATTGAAACCAATTGTAAATTGGTTTCTCAAACAGGAATTGTTAAGGCAGTGTCACCTTCTTTTTAACATTCCAATACTACTTCCCATGAAGCCAAACTCAATGAACCAATTTGTCCAAGACCTTTGAGCAGTTACATTAACCAAGTAACTGTGACTATTTAACCTGTAGTCCCTAACCCATGTTGTTATCAGCTTTGCCAAGCCAATTTGCCTGGTTTACAACTTTAGGCTTAAAAGATGCCTTTTTTTGCATTCCAGTGGAAGAAAACAGCCAGTAAATCATTGCATTTGAATGGGAGGACCCTGAGAGGAGCACTAAGATGAGCTGTGTTTGACTATGCTCCCTCAAGATTTATAAATAGCCCTACCCTGGCTCTGACAAAAGGTTTTAAAGGATTTCCAACTTCAAAATGGAATCCTTTTGTAGTATGTTGATGATCTGTTAATTGGCAGTAAAACCAAAGAAGATTCTCTAGCCAACACCATCACAATAACCAACATGTTGGATACCAAATATCTTATCCCAAGTATTCAGATTTTGATTTCCTAGGGACAATAAGAACTCATGCCAAAGAGGAAAGAGGTCATCTACAGACTGGCATTCCCTTATTCTCACCAACAATTATGAGGTTTCCTAGTAATGGAATGTAGGAGCTCTGGTAGCGAAGTGCCTAAGACATTTGACTGCTAACCAGAAGGCCGGTGGTTCAAATCCCCCAGCCACTCCTTGGAAGGAAGGTTAGGCAATCTACTTCCGTCGTGATACTGCCTTGGAAACCTAAGGAGGGGTCGTTATGGGTCAGGTCCAACTTGATGGCACATAACAACAACAACAACGGTAATGTTAGGGTTTCACTGAATTTGAATTCCTAATTTTGAATTAACTGCAAAACTGCTGTATGAAGCCACTAGAAGTAATAAATCTGACCACTTCTTAGGCACAGAGCCAACAAGAAGCCTTTAACACCTTAAAATGGAGACTAATGGAAGCTCCAGCTTCGGGCCTCCCAGATCTAGAGAAACCCCTTGAACTTTATTTCCATGAAAATCTGGGGATAGTAGCATGAGTTTTGACCAAGTTGTCGAGCAGCTGGAAACACAAATCTATTCAATGGAAGTGGAAAAGACTTTATACCATTTTTCTAACCACCCACACCACAGTAAAGTTGGAAGGAGTGAAACCCTGAATCATCATACCTGCATCAAGAAATCTCCACCCATTGAAAATGAAGAAAGTAGTTAAGACAATTGGAAAAATAGAACCCATGGAATCCTTGAAAAACCTCCAATTTCTCTTTAAATGGCAGAATCCTGAGTAAGCCTTTTTTTACTATTTCATTTTAACCTGTTGTTTGGGTCTTTCAGTGAAAATGGCTGGGAATATAACATCCTCATCCAACTGCAACAGACCTTGCTGAATCAAACCCAAGGGGTATGTTCTCTCCCTCACACAGTACCTGGTGACTACCTATAATCCCTGTCCCACTTCACAAGAAATACTAGATTAAGGAAGAAGGAGTTTACTTGATCAATGCCAACAAGAGCACCAACCGAATTTGGTAAAGTATGTTAAGATCACAAACCCTCTGTGGAACTCCATCCAGATCCATTGTTTCTGTGGGACAGTTGCCCCAATGCAATGAAACTTGAACAGATGACATCCAAAGTGAAATTTGGATGGATTACAATGGTGAGATTTTAAGTATGATGATCATGTTATGACAAATTCTGATTGCCCAGGATTTCCTGTGACTTAACTGAGCACCACCAAGGCTATTTGATTATGTAAACAATCAACATTTAAAACTTGGCTCACTGGCCAGGTCATGAAGGAACTTATACCTTGGGATGAATTTGGAGTGGAGGAATTCAGCTCCTTCCCCTTGAAAAAGTTCTTTATTCCAATAGAGATAATTACTGCTCCAGTGTTAACCTGGAGTACTTAGGGGGGAAAAAAAAATCTTAATACTTCTGATGGGGGTTGGGGAAAACTATAATGATCTTCATGTCTTATATTAATTTGTTAAAAATGTTTCTATTTCTTTGGAGATTTAGAGACTGTGGCTAACTCAATTTTAGATATAACATCCACCCATCCACCCTCCAAACTGAGATCAACTCCATCCAGGCTGTAGTTCCCCAAAATACGGCTGCCTTAGATTTAATGCTAGGAGCACACAGAAGGGGTTATGTATCTATTAATATCACTTGCTGTTCTTTAGTAAGTGCCTGAGGCCAGATAGAACAAGATCAGCAGGACTTTATTTGAATTGTTAAAAAGCTTTGATAAGACATCTGCAGCTCAGCAGGGGCAATCTCTCATGCTTTGGAGTCGACTTCAGTTGGCTCACTTCATGGCTCCCCAAACTTGGATGGTTGAAATCATTGTTAGTTATGATAGTACTAATAATAACCCTAGGAATATGCATGTGTTTTATCCAGTGCTTACCTGCTTGTCTTTCAGCATTTTGGCCTCCAAAGATGCACGCAGCTCTCCATGTCAATTCTACCCACTTGCCCTCACCCCACAGTATGACCAGAAGGTTTTCATAAGTTAGAAAAAACTTGTGAAGCAACTGATGCCATTCATTTAATGAAGAGGCAATAGCTTCCAAGCAGGGAGAATGATACACAACATGCCCTTGAAAGAGTGCACAGCATTCTTTAGAGGAATCTTACAACATAAGAGAAGTAAAATGTACTTTTTGAAAAATAAAGAGTTAGGAGGTTTGCTGATCTATAAAAACTTAACGGCAGCTTCATAGAAGGGGATATTAAAGCCAAAACCAAACTCATCGCCATCGAGTTGATTCTGACTCAGTGACCCCCTTTGGGTTTCTGAGGTGGTAAATCTTTACCAAAATAGATTGCCTAGTCTTGCTCCCATGGACTGACTGGTGGGCTTGAAACACCTGCCTTCTGGTTAGCAGTCAAATGTCTTAGGCGCTATACCACCAGAACTTCTGAAAGGAGATATTGTTGTTGTTGTTGTTATGTGCCGTCGAGTCAAACCCGACTCATAGCGACCCCTCCTTGGGTTTCCGAGGCAGTATCACTACGGAAGTAGGATTGCCCAACCTTCCTTCCGAGGAGTGGCTGGTGGGTTTGAACCGCCAGCCATCTGGTTAGCAGGCAAGTGTCTTAGCCACTATGCCACAGCACACTAAAATTCACTCCACTTCCCTGGGTGGAGATTTAACATTATAATGAGACATGATAAAAATTGTCATCTTTGTATCCTATACTGTGTATGCTTAACCTGTAATTATATGAAAATTGTAAGTATAACATGATTCTGATGTAATCCTCACCCTATAAAAGAAAGCTGGAAAGCATGTAGAGCCAGACAGAATCTGAGAGAATCCCCCTATCTGCCTCAGCTCATGCACAAACTTAATAAAGGCTCCGTCTTTTACTCTTCACCTCTGGGTCTTTATTGGCTTAAGTCACTTAGGATCTCTAGTGGTGTAGTGCTTAAGGCATTTCACTGCTAACCAGAAGGCTGGTGATTCAAACCCACCAGCCACTCCTTGGAAGGAAGATTGGGCAATTTGCTTTCATAGTGATATCGCTTTGGAAACCCAAGGAGGGGTTGCTATGAGTCAGATCCAACTGGACAGCAGTGAGTTGAGGTTTTTTTTTTTCACTCCAGGCACAGACATAGTGCTTGGTGGCTATCATTATGATTTTTGTTTAGTTTTCAATATCTTCTAATTTCCTTTTTTAATTCTTTGAACCATAGTTTACTTAGAACTATGTTATATTTTTTGCAAATGTTTGATGATTTTTCTCTTACCTTTCTTTTATTTATTTCTAATTAATTCCATTGTGATCAGAAAACATTATTTTTGTTTAAATAATTATCTTATTTATTTCTGCTTAATCTCCAATATCAAATTGAGATATTATAAAGTCTCTAATAAGTATTTTGCTTTTGTCAGTTTTTCTTTATGATTTCAGTGATTTTTGATATAAAATATACATGTATAATAGGAGCTCTGGTAGCATAGTGGCTAAGATACTTGACTGCTAACCAGAAGGCTGGCGGTTCAAACCCACCAACCTCGGAAGGAAGAAGGGGCAATCTACTTCCATAGTGATACTGCCTCAGAAACCCAAGGAGGGGTTGCTATGAGTCGGGTCTGACTTGACGGCACATAACAACAACAAAGGTATAATACATATATTTTAAAGCTGTGGCTTCTTGTAACCCAAAAGTTCATGGAAGGAACATCTTCACTATGTGTTGTAACTTTCTTTAAGAAGAAAATAATAGCATTGTCTATTTAATAAAAAGAAAAGAGCATTTAATGCTTTTCTTCTTAAATTTTGTATTGAATAATAATTTTTGATTTTCTTTATTTTTATGTATACTGTATTTTTTGAGGACATGATATTCTGTCCCTGTCTATTAAAATAATAATTATTATTTTAGTTTATATCACATGAACTTCTTTAAGAATTATATTATCTAAATTCTCTTTGTCAAATGAGGTTGTCGATAGTTCTTTAAATTTTATGCTATGCGTAAATAGATGTAGCATTTTTCACCAGCTACTCATATATTTTCTTACTCACTCAAGAACTGTTTACCCCAAACTATGTTGAAGTATAATTTATATATAATTAAATTCACCCATTTTGAGGTTTATTTGGTTTCAGACCCAATGTTCCCTTGTGTTGCTATGCAGTCCAACATGTTTGCCTAATCCCAGAATAGGCAGGCAGCCAGTGATCTATTTTGTCAATAGTTTGACCTCTTCTCTAATTTCATATATGTGCACTCATGCAGTGCGTAGGGTTTTATGCTCTACTTCTATACTTAGAATAATATTTTTGTGTATATCAATATTTTGTTCTTTTTCTTTTGCTAAGTATTATTTCATAGTATGGATACACCGTAATTTGTTAATCCACTCACCAGCTGATCTTTATGTGCACTGTTCTAGTTTTTGTCTATTATGAATTATGCTACTATAAATATTCACACATAATTCTTTCTGGACATAAGTTTTCATTTCTCTTGAGTAAATCTTAAAAGCAGGATAGCTAGTTCAAAGGTAAATTATTTTTAACTTTAAAAGACACATCCAAACTGTTTTCCAGGATGGCTGTACTATTTTGCACTTCCACCAGCAAGTGTGAGAGTTCTAGTAATTCTGTATACTTACTATCTTTTGATATAAACAGTTTTTAAATTTTAGTCATTCAGTGACCTGGAAGTAATATCTCATTGTAGGCATCTGTTCAAAATTTTTGCCCATTTTTCTTGGGTGATTTTCATACTTATTATTCAGTTGTAAAGCAGTCCTATATATTCTGGATCTAAGCTGTTTGTCACATATGTGGTTTACAAATATTTTATCTTAAGATTGTCTTTTGGTTTTCCTAACTGTATCTTCTGAAAAGCACATGTTTCTCATTTTAATGAAGTCAACTTTATCAGATTTTTTTTTTTTGTCATTTGTACATTTTTGTGTGTCCTTTTAAAAAAAATCCTTGCCTAATTCCATGTCACAATGAGTTTATCCCATGGATTATAGAGTTTTAGCTCTCATATTTAGTAGTATAATCTTTTGGGAGTTGATTTCTATGTATGTGCTGTGGTAGCCATTGAGGTTAATTTTTTTTTTTTTTT
>NW_006921819.1:4047907-4049615 GCF_000298275.1 Orycteropus afer afer | reverse complement strand
TATAGTCCGGAATGCCGTTCTTCCAGTTTGTCCCTGGGATAGTATTGCAGGTAGGCCACACCCCTGGGGAAACTCCCCCTAGACCGACCGGCCGCTTAGAATGCAGTCATGTGATCCATCATGTTAACCACCACTCACAACTGGAGTCCAGCCAAGTTGACACATCTTCAACTATCACAGGAACTCTGATGGCATAATGCCTAAGGCATTTAACTGTTAACCATAAGGCTGTGGTTCAAACTCACCAGCCACTCCTCAGAAGGAAGACTGGACAATCTACTTCCTTAGAGATACCACCTGGGAAACCCAAGGAGGGGTCGCTATGAGTTGGACTCTACTCGATAGCAGTGAGTCTTTTTTTTTTTTTTTTGGTTTATTCAAGGATATTTTCATAAGTTCTGAGAAAAACAATTAAGCTTGCATTTAATATTTATCCTTCCTCTCCTGCACCATAAACCTGATCGCATATCCTGCTGAAAGATTACACTTATCGGCATCCATTTTGTAGATAAATATGGTTTTGTGATAAAGATTTGTCCAGTCTGATACAAGCATAAGTGTATGTACTTCCAAAAAGGCTCTTGTGAAGGATAAAGGCAAATACCCTTTGACTTCCCTGTACTCCTTTTGTGTCTTACCAATTTGCAATGTAGAAGTAAATGACTAGTAACATATTTTTATCTATGAGATGACTTTGAAGATGGAAGCAAATACTGAAGAGCAGAAAAACAGCAGCTAGAAACCTTCCGTTATTTTTTGCTTTCTTTTTCTTTTCTTTTCTTCTTCTTTAATCCACAGATTCATCATATCAGATCTTGCTTATTCCACTGGTATTCAGGTTTTTCTGTTCAATGCAGCCAAACCCATTCCTAACTTACATAGTTTCTATAAGTTTTGTTTTGTTTCCCTGTTTATCTGTCATAGAAAGGAGGTCTGTTTCCAATTTAGTGTAGATGAATTCTCTTCTGTTCTTCTTGAGTTCAGTTCCTGATTAACAGTAACCAGCCAGAATTTCTCCATTAAAAATAGAGAAGTCCTAGGTATCAATGGCTTATACTATTTTCAATGTACTTTTTGGTTATCTACTTAGCACCTGTTTTTCCTCAAACACTATCAAATAGTACCCAGATAGTCATTAGTGTAGCCTTTTTTCCCTCATGGTTTATGTCAATTAACACATTCCATTGCTCTCATGGAAGATTCATAGATGGCTTTGTGAGCTGATTGGTCTGCAGCCACACTTTGACTATCAGTATTATAAAAGATATGGTGAAAAGATGGCTTCACCTTACAATTGGTCAAGAAATCTTTTTTTTTCTTAAATTTTATTTTATTTATTGTGACTTGGGTGATGATTTACAGAGCGAATTCACTTTCCATACAGCAGTTCACATATACTTTGTCTCATGTCAATGATCACAGTTTACAATGCAACAGCTCCCCTCCTACTTCCTCCCCATAGTTACCTCTTCCCAGTGACCACCCCTCCATATTCTCCTGTGCCCTGAGCTGTCTCCCTGTGCGTAAGCAGCCCTTCCTTCTCCCATGATTGTTCACTCCAGGGTATGTGTCTACTTGAGGTAAATGTTGAACTCACATGCCTGTACCTTGTTTGGCTGGAAACCACAGGTGTGGGTTCAATTCCAGACCTGAAGGGCAGCTAGGGGCCATAGTCTCAGTGGTTCCACCAGGCTCTATCGGACCAGTA
>NW_006921819.1:4044647-4045262 GCF_000298275.1 Orycteropus afer afer | reverse complement strand
CTATCTGTAGATTTAGAATCATTTCTAATTTTTCATTTAATTTGTCATTTTGTTCTTGTATTTTCTTCCAAAATTCTTGTAAGATTTTTTTCTGTATTTTCTTTGATCTGTCTCTCAATCCTTTGAAGACACCTAAAGATAATTCTTTTGAATTCCTTATCAGAGAGTTACAATGCTGCTTTTTCCTCAGAGATGTGTTCTGGGTCTGTATCCTGCTCCCTTGTTTCTACCACTTTATCCTGCTTCTTTGTGTGGACTGTGATGATCTGTTGTTTCTGATGCATTGTGGCATCATTGTATTTAGATCTCTGTTAACTGTTTGTGAAGAGCAACCAAGGATGGTTCAGGCTCTTCTTGGTGGTTTTTTATCATTGGCCCATTGGTGGAGACGGAGGAAGTGGCTCTCACTCAGTAAGTGAAGTCACAGGAGGTGTTGGTGTAGTTGTGTCTTATGAGGACTGTTGTTGTCTCCCACTCTGACACAAATTACAATTGAATAACCATCAAAAAACTAAAAGCCCATGGACGATAAACACCCCCATGTAATCAATCACACAGGAACAGTAACCAAAAAAAGAGAAAAGGGAAATATAGAAGAAAAAACAAGCAAACCTG
>NW_006921819.1:4031517-4043239 GCF_000298275.1 Orycteropus afer afer | reverse complement strand
TTGAAGAGGGTCTGTGCAGTCCTTCTGCCTAGTCCACCATCTTGCCGGAACTCCTGATCAAGAAATCTTGTACCCAACCCACAACTGGGCTTTCAATTATATGAGTCAACAAAGCCCTATTATTGAATCCAGTTCTAAGTTGAATGTTTTGCAATATAAAGACGTCTGATTCATAAAAAGCAATATCCTCCTTTATTAAGCTTGTTAAGGATGCAGAGAAAGAGCTAGACAATGGGCATTTTTGTAGCTTTGTCTCAGCACTTTCTCTTGGTATTGGTTAAAATCTACTATCAGCAGATCTTCCAAATTGGGAGTATACTCCAACTGACTTCAGGATTCCCCCTCAAGTTTGATTTGTTCCCTTTCTTGGAGCTATATAACCAAACTCACTGCAGTTGAGTCAGATTTGACTAATAGGGACCTCTCCTTGGGTTTCTGAGGCAGTATCACTACGGAAGTAGATTGCCCCATTTTCATTCCGAGGAGTGGCTGGTGGGTTTGAACTGCCAGCCTTCTGGTTAGCAGTCAAGTGCCTTAGGCACTATGCTACCAGAGCTCCTATATATATATATATATATATTCATAATAATGATAAAAATGCTAATTATAACCATTCACTTATCCTTAAGTATTTTACTTGCATTATGTCATTTGAAACTCCATCAATATGTACAAGGAGAATGGGAGTAATCCATATTATAGATGAGAAAAGAGATTTTGAGAAGCTATGTGATTTTCTAAAAGTTAATGAGCTGGTAAGTGATGAAGCTGGGATGTGAATACAATTATGTCTGATTTCCAAATGTATCTTAATCTATTCTTCGTCTGCTATGCCATACTGCCTTCAATTCATGTTACTTAGTTCAGAACCTATCAAAGACCAAAAAATTGCCTGAATGGAGTGGATTAGCTGTGTCATGCTCTGACACTTGGTATTTATTACTTAAAAGTATTAGGCTGCTAGCCAAAAGGTTAGCTGTTTGAACCCACCAGCTTCTCCGAGGGAAAAAGATGACATGGTCTGCTACAGTAAAGATTTACATCCTTATAAACACTGTGGGGCAACTCTACTCTGTCTTATAGGGTAGTTATGAGTCAGAATCAACTCAATGGCAGTGGGTTTGGTTTGGGTTTTTTGGTACTATTGTTAGATACTATGAGGATGAGATCACGCAGAACTGGAAAGGATGCTTTCCCTTTTGCTTTAGTAAATGGTAATAATTTTGCTCTGAAGATAGTGAAATAGTGATAGAAGCAATTGATATCTCATATCCTTTTTTAAAAAAAGTTGGGCCAGCATCATCTTTTACTGTATATAAAAGGATTTGATGGGATGGTGTTCTTAAGTCAGCAAGAACTTGATCCAAATCCAGAGTCTCCTAATTACTTAAGGAAATTTAGGCAAGCACATTTTCATTTTGAGTCAGTTTTAAGACAGTAAAATGAAGAAAATAAGATTAACCATGTATGATTGCACTTGACTATTTAATAATACAAAAGATCTTAAATACCAGACACTCACTAGACTATAGTTCTTGCTGATTGTTGCTCCCACACTGTCTGATCTTGAAAGAACTCCTTAACAACAATTAATTAATTAATTGTGACTAATAGTCTGAGTAAGACCATGCAGAGTGAAATCTGTGGAAGAAGGGAGTCTTACTGTGTCTCTTGTGAAATCTTCTTTGTGATCATCCCTTGCACTGGGTGGTGGTCTCATACCCAGGACATTGTAGAGTAGGCAATCAATTTAATTCTTGCTGTGTCAGATGCATCCATCAAGTGGAAGCACATCAAGTGCACATAAACTGAGACACAGATCCAGGGTTTACAAAAATAAGATATTATTACCAAAATGATTTATGGCCCTTTTGGATAGGAAATGTTAAAGGAAGGGGCAAATTTAGGCATCTTAATTATTTATGTTTTTATTGTACTAGCGGAAGTCTCCAGCTCTCTCCAGCTTGGAGAAGCTTCAACTGCCCAAGGAAAAAAGTCATGATAATGGAGGACTCAATTGTGTTGTTAACTGAAAACATTATTATGTTCATTAAAGAGGTTCACAGAAGTCTTTTGATGTGGTTGTCTTTTCCTTTGAAAGTATGCTGCCTATATTGATGGCTTCTGCTAATGTGTAGTAAACAAACAGCAGGCAATGATTCCTGCATTTGTTTTATTTCTGATTCTTTGTCTTATCTTTCAAGTGATATTTTCCTTAAATGTTTACTTTCTATTTAATAGGTAAACATTTAGCACTGAACCCCAATACAATCCCTGGCAATAAAAAGATTTTTCCCATGGTACTCTAACAGCCCCTCAGACAACAGCAGACCCTCTGACTCAGGGTCCTATGAAACAAGTAATGAGCCAGAATGGACCGCTTTGATCCAGAGAGGGATGATCACACAGAGGTTGATCATTTCAAGGATTCAATGTCTGTACATCCACCTTCCCAGGCACACTGGGATAATTTACTTGGTGCTGCTTGCTTTACAAGACATTTGGGCACCAAATGAGCTAATCCACCTGCAATTTCTGGGAGAAGTGAAAGCATCTGAAAGGACAAGTCATTAACTTTTCTGTATCAGTATCACTCTTCACACTTGATATCAACTCCCTTGATTATGTGGTCATCAGGTCAGATATGTATGATGTTAAAAATAATCAAAACTCATTTATTTTGAATAGAAGTGATCCATAGAACTTCCAAGGCCGTAAATCTTCACAGATGACTCATAGGGGCCCCAGCTGGGTTTCTGAGGTGGTAAGTCTTTACGGAACTAGATTGTCCCATCTTCCTTCTATGAACCTTCAGGTTAGCAGTCATATGCCTTAGGCACTGCACCATCTATAGTCTTTATGGAAGTGTGATGTAGTAAATTACTTGGTATGGCTTTTCTAGCCATAAATCTTTGTAAACTCAGTGGTGGAATGAGCAACTGAGGAGCTCCTGATTGTAGATGTTATCCACTTGGGATATTTCTGTTGGGTGTGGCACAAAGCAATGTTCTGGGAGGTTCACTCTCTCTCAGGTACTTAGAATTCTAATGTTATGATTGGTTAATTTGGCTACTCTGCCAGGCTCAAAAGGAGGCCTCATAGAGGCAGAAGTCTCTCTGACTGCTCCTGAGAGAAACATGTTCCCGAGAGAAACACTCCTGAGAGACACGTGCTGCTGGGAAAGAGACACAAGAGACACACATTGCTGAGACAGACACTGAGGGACATGCACTGATGGGAGAGAGACTGTAGGAAACTGTTGGCTAAGAGACGGCAGGCTGAGAGAGACTGAGTGTTTTTCCTGAACTTGAATTATAACCTGGTGCTTTGCCAATAAGTCCCATAATCTGTGAGTTCTGTGTGGCCACCTCAGTGAATTACTGAACCCAGCAGAAAAGTGGTGAGTGCTGTAGGAGGAATGGTTGGTGTCAGGGTTGTTGAAAGGGCTGGAGGGAGGCAGCATGTCTGGCCTCACAGGAATAGGCCTTTGGCTACTGATGGTGACTCTGTCTTCCTCTTGTGGGGTTAGTGGAGGGCAGAAGATATATCCTCCTTGCCTGTTTAGCAGAAGCAGATTTGCATTTGACTGCTAACCAGAAGATTGGTGGTTTAAACCCACACCAACCACTCCACAGAAGGAAGATGGGGCAATCTACTTCCGTAAATATTTACCACCTTGGAAACCCAGTGAAGGTCTCTATGAGTTGGCCCATAAAGATTTATTGCCTTGTAAATCCTATGGGTCACTTCTACTCACAATAATTGAGTTTTGTTTATTTTTAACATCATACACATCTGAGCTAATGACCACATACTCAAGGAAGTTAATATCGAGAGTGAAGAGTGGCACTGATACAGGAAAGTTAATGACTTGTTCTTTCAGATGCTTTCACTTGTCCCAGAAATTGCAAGTTGATTAGGTCATTCACATCTTTCTTCCTCAGAATGGCTTGTGGGTTCCCACCACTGACCTTTCGGTTTGCATTTGAGCTCTTTAATCACTGCACCACCAAGACTATTGTACCTAGCTTCTTCAAGTCATTTGCTTTTTCTGGAATCACAAAAGTTACATAAAATGAGGCTTATGAAGAGAAGAAGAAAGTGAAATATAAATGACCAAACATTGACTAATCTTAACATGGTTGATTGAACCCTACGCTTCCCCTTTTACTGAGATCAGGAATATAAGTTCGCAAGACGGTCTGTGCTCCTCCACCCAGCAATATCTTTTGAAGTTTCAATTTAGTAAGCCTGGGTTTGAGTGGGAAAGAAAGGACTTGCAACTTTGGTTGAAAGAAAAGCCCCTGGGAGATTAATTTTGGTCAGGGATTTCTTTAAAATGAATATTTGGTTGCATGGGTAAGAAAATCCCCAAACTAAAGCAAGATATCTGGTATCAATTTTTCTTTGACACTCAATATGTAATTTATATGTGAGAAGGTAGGACAGAAGAACATGCTGAGGAGAGGAACATTATGTTTAAAACTTGTAATATTGTGCTTGAAAAAAATAATAATGATTCACCCACAGAGAATTTGCTTTTCTTTCTTTCATTTACTTTGGTTTCAGTTATGAAGTTGACAGATATTTTTTTCCCCAACATTTGTGAGAAATGCCAACTGGTTGTAAAAATTTGGAAATCTTAATTGACATGAAAATACAAGCCAGAGGTGTAACATCCTTACTTCCTTCTTCCAGACTCTGCTACTGGCTTATTACCTTCCCTTCCTTTCCTACTTTTCAGCTTTGAGGGGAAGATAACTCACCTTTACTACTACTGCTACCATTACTAATATATATTATTATATAGTACATACTACCTATTTTGGATATAGTATATAGGAGCTCTGGTGGCATAGTGCCTAAGGCATTTGACTGCTAACCAGAAGGCTGGTGGTTGAAACCTACCAGCCACTCCTTGAACGGAAGACTGGGCAATCTATTTCCATAAAGATACCACCTTGGAAACCCAAGGAGGGGTTGCTATGAGTCAAATTGAGTCGATGTCAGTGAGTTTGGTTTTGGATAACATAGCATATCCACACTGCTGTCGAGTAGGACTGACTCATAGGACCGACCCCTCCTTGGGTTTCTGAGGCAGTATCCCTATGGAAGTAGATTGCTCAACCTTCCTTCTGAGGAGTGGCTGGTGGGTTTGAACGCCCAGCCTTCTGGTTAGCAGTCAAATGCCTAAGGCACTGCGTATATTGTATGAGATGAGGATTTTCTCTTTTCTCCTTATCTCTCAGACCTCCCCTCTCCAGTCCATGCTTCATTTTTTCTTATACCTTAAGTTCAAGGCAGACTAAGTTGCTGCTTACATAATGAGTTATTTTACAAAAATGGCCTTTGCTTTGTAGACATTTAGGTTCTCAGCCCCAAAGACTGTATAATGTGAAGAATAAAATTTAAAAAATGAATGAAAATAAAGATGTACAAGTGATAGGAGAGAGAGACCTGACACCCTTTGAATAGTACCATGTAGACTACTACTTTGATAAAAGAATTGTGTTACACCATTGCTGTAAAGTTGACAAAATTTAGGGGAAAAAAGATTATTGAAAAATTGAAATTTTACAAAAATTGATGAAAGAAAAAGAAAATACACCAAAGGAAAAATTTCTTCCCATGATTTTTTTTTTTTTTTTTAATTTTCAGGCTTTTCTCTCTCTAGGCAGATTACTTCGGGAGTAGCATGTTTAGGGTCACTAAAAACCAACTTAATAAATGGGAAAGACAACACAAAGTAGTTAGTGAAGTTTTTATAATCATCATTTATAATCTTCTCCCTTTTGTTTTTGGCATGGTCCTACTAAAAGTAGGGCAGGAGGTCTTGTGGATGGAAAAATATCGGGGGGATATGTCAACTGATTCATTTGTTAAAAAAAAAAATACAAATTTATTGTAGTGTAGTTGACATACAACATTATAAGCTGCACTTACATAAAATGGACAATTTGATGAGTTTTGAAATGTATGCTATACCTGGCATGACTGTACCTCCCCAAAATGACTCCCAGACCCATCCTGTTTAGCCAAATGCCAAATAATGCAAAGTTATCCTTGTCCCCTCTCTCTTCCTCCTTGAGGGCCACATTCCTTAGTTAAAAGAAGCAGCATCTTATGCCAGCACATATACCACCAGACCTTGCCCTGGATCCCCTACCAGAATTAGGTACCACTGGACCTCACACCAGACTCATGCCACCTATTTGATAGCTCCTCAGAAGCATAAATATCTCTGGAAAGAAAAAAGGGCTTAGCTGACTCAGAATCTGACCAGCTGGCTGTCACTGGATGTGACGTCACTTTTCTTGTAAGCACATTTCCCCACTCTTTGGAATAAAACTCCTTCATGCCTCTAAGCATGCGTGCAGTGCAGTTTCTCAGTCTCTCGAATCCCTACCATTACAAGCCTTTTGAGGGTCTCAGCTATAACCTAGACCACTGGTGAGACAACAGCCAGGAGATCAAAAGACCCCTGGTGGGCACAGAGAATGTGGGTGGTGGGCTAGACTCACTAGGGAGAATCACAAATTGGCTTGATGTGTCAATGTGTGGGCTACTAACTCAGCTGTTATACAGCTAGGGACCTGTGTATGAGTACGGGTACTCCCAGAAATGCCAGAAGACTTGTTAGAGTTCTTACAGGGAATAGGAGTTGAAAAATCTAAGGTGAGCAGGGCAATAAACCCTGCTGTAGCCTAACTGCTCCCTTGTGTGGTACACACAACTATGGAAACTGAGCTAGCCTCTGATGCAAAGATGTACTGGCTGAAAGGTAGCCTCCAGCTAGAAAGGGAAGCTTGCATAGTTCAGGCAAACACCACTGAAACTTTACCCATTTACAGGCTTCCAATCAAGTGGTAGAAATGCCTGCCTGGAGATTAGCCAAAGTGAAAGGATGACCCCCCCCATCTCCCAGGGGCGTATTCCAATGATCTCCCCCAGGGGGGATGACAAGAACACACAACTATGAAGGGCTATGTCACCATGGAAGATAGTGGAATTGGCTACCTGTTACTGCCAAAAGGGCCAAGAATCTATTGTGGACTTGGTGAGACAGAGAAAATGCATATGTGTACAGTGAGAGCCACAGTCAAGCCTCAGAAACAGACAAAAGGGTTCAATAAAGTTTACTAGTGGCCAGCTATGGGCAGATCTTATAGCTGCAAGTGGTCCCAAAGAGAAAATAGATAAACAGCTCCATGCTGTCTTCTTGGCTTTGGCAACGTCTAAAGCCTGAACAACAGTTCGCCATGGGCAAAGACACAACCCCCCATGAACCAGTTCAACCCAGTGCTCCTCCTGCCTGGAAGGCTCCTTCCCTTCTAGACTAGGGGCAAGGCCAAGATCCTCCAATGTTGAGCATACAAAGATTACTGGGGAATTGGAGGCCCCATATAGATGTCACCATTTATTGGTCCTCACACAACAAACCTGACAATGTTTCTTTATTCCACTATATTGATGGTATGTTAACCTGTGATAATTTGTCTTTGCTACAAGACACTGCACCTAAGCTCATCAATCACCTGAAAAGCCAAGGATGTGCTGTCAGCACTTCCATATTATAGGGGCCTGGATTGTTTGTCAAGTTCTTGGGTGTTCTTTGGTCAGGTAAGACTAAGATGATGCCTGGTGCAGTCTTTGACAAGGTTATAATTTATCCTCTACCTATCAATGTAAAAGCTTTATAAACTTTCTTGGGGTTGGTTATTAGGATGTTGGAGGCCCTTTGTTCCTCATTTAGCCCAGATTTTACAACCCCTATATAGTGCCTAAGGCACTTGACTGCTAACCAGAAGGTGGCAGTTCAAACCCACCAGCCACTCCTCTGAAGGAAGGTTGGGCAATCTACTTCTGTAGTGATACTGCTTCAGAAACCCAAGGAGGGGTTGCTCTGAGTTGGGTCTGACTTGACAGCACATAACAACAACAACAATATAAATTGGTTAAAAAGGAGCCACTTGGAACTGAAGCAATAAGCAAGAATATGGCCGTCAAGGCTGGAGACTCTTGTGAATTGGATGTAGCTAGCTACCTTGAGGACTTTGGCTGGGGTTTGTGGCCAAAGCAACAGGGTAAATAGGTTCCCCTTAGATTCTGGTCATAATTATGGAAAAAGGCTGAACAGTGGTACAGCCCTATGGAACAATAGCTATGTGCTCTATATTGGAGCTTGCAGCATGTGGAAGATATAACCAAGAGAACCCCAATAGCAGTGAAAACCCACTACCCTATCAAAGGGTGGGTAAAATAATTCACTAAACCACGATTATGGGTGGCCCAAGCTGGGACACTCGCTAAGTGGTGTGCATACCTGCAACAGCAAAGCACCCTCTCTGCTAGCCCCCTAGCACTAAGCTGCACCAGATATTAGGACCTGTAACATACATCAATGAAAATGCCCACTGGTTGCAGGAAATTCCAGCTGTCACTGTAAGACATATTAGGACTGTTGTGGAGCCCACTCCTGAGGTCTCCTGTTACATAATTGGCTCTTTCAGAGGGAACCCTCCTCATTGAATGGCTACTGCCATCCAGCCATCTACAGAAACCATATGGATAGTTCAAGGGGAAGGGAAGATCAGCCAGTGGGCTGAGCTCAGAGCAGCCTGAATGGTGCTTAAGCATAAGGACAACCCAACTGTGCTCTGTACAGATAGCTGGACCATATATAAAGACTTTACTTTATGAATGATGGACTTGTGGGAGAAGGACTGGATGATAGCCACATGGCCACTCTGGGGTAAGCTATTTTGAGCCAACATAAGGGCTCATACTGTGGGAATGGATATCACCATAAACCACGTCTCAGCCCATAGCCCTATGACTCCAGCAGGCAATGCTCAGGCAGATGAGCTGGCTCTGTGTGCTCATGCCTAGATTCTCTAGCACTGAAATTGCCCAATAGTTACATCACAAGACTTGACATAAAGCATATAGGACTTTATAGACTATTGCTAATGGGACATACCTATCACCATGTCTAAAATTAAAGAAGCTTACAATTCTTGCACTCCCTGTGCTTTAGAAAGAAAGTGGTTGCTCCCGTGAGAAGTGGCCTGCATTTCTCCTGGAGGGTCACCTGCCCAGATGAGGCAAATTCAACTATATAGGACCTTTCCCTCTATCTGACAATTGCTGTTTGGCCCTGACTTGCACTGACACTGCTACTGGTCTTTTGCAGGCATATCCCTATAAACAGGAAACACATTGATCCACCATCTGAAGCTTTGCATCACATATGGCACTCCCATGGACATTGACAGCAACCAAAGAAGCCATTTCACTGGCCATGAAATACAAAATTGGGCAGGTGCCAATGCTAATACTTGACATTTTCACCTGCTGCTGGCCTGATAGAGAGGATAAATGGTCTCTTGAAGCAAAGCTTAAAAAGAGAGACTCGAATTCAAAATGGAGCATCATCAATAAGCACCATGTTATTTCCCTCTAGCAGCTAAGTGCTTGAAAAACTAGGTATAGCAGTTTGAATTAGGGATTTTGGTGCTCTGAACAGCTCACTGAATCAGAGTGCACCAAACACAGAAGAGCAGAATTAGAAGAAAGGCACAGGGGTATTATTATTTAAGAAAGATCTACCTGCCAGAGGATGGATAGACAGCCTAAAGAAGTCATTGGAAAATTCCCTGGGGCGGTCACTGACTGGCAGGAGAGGGTGGCCACCTGAGATCCCCGTGAGCCAAGAAAGAAGACAAGCTATATCAGCATACCAGCGATCACACCAACATCCCAGCAAACATCCCCAAGGATCTGCCTCCAAGTCCTGATTTTATTGGTAACTTGGGTCACCTAAGCGCTAACAGGTGCATGCAGCACCACTGAAACTCAAGCGGAGAGCTCACTGGTGCCCCAGGAGGGTGAGCTTGCTCCCATCTCTGCAGGTCACTGAGTGGGCTTGGATCAGCCTGGGAGACATTGTTCTTATCTTGGTCAATGATATCAGATCTACAGTTTACTAGCATGTACTCCCCCAACTCCAGCACAGCTGAAATCAAGTGCTTCGTTGGCGTCGCAGGTGGGCGGTATCACAGACAAACTCCTGAGCCATTAGCGGTCTGCGGAGATTGCACCAGCGCTGCAGGCAGATGGGGTCGGGAGAGAGAGAAAGCCATGGCTGAGTACGGTCCTCAGGAATTTGCCTTGAATTGGCTTTTTGGCACTGAGGGGCCTCAGAAGCAGGGTCTTTGAATATGCCTGAGCCTGGTGGAAAATGGTGACCCCCTAACAACAAGAATCTTTCCTGAGATTGAGCCATGGTATTGTAAATAACTACATCATCAATAACAGCCTATACAAAGCCCTAGAAACTGACCCTAGCAACACCAAGCTTTCCTTCTTCTGCTCTCACCTTCTCCACCAATAACTTCACTCATTCAATAGAAGAAACTATATTCAGCCAATTACCATGAAACCTACCACTTCAAACTCTAAATCCTCTTTACTACAAACAGAAACACATATCCACATTCCACACAGTGATTCCACCATCACAAAGAAAACAGCAGAGTGACCCAACATACCTGAATCAATAATAAAATAAAGTACACCAGCTTCACCTTTTCAAAATATTAAACAATAAAACCTAGACTAAACAAATCAACACATTACCAGCAGCTAGAGACAACCTAAAGAGACGGTGCTTTACCAGATTCCAGGGGCTTAAGAAGAGGTTCTGCTTTCCAGTAACCCCAAGAACTCTCCAGACCTGCATGACTGAAAAGGTGCGACATTCCTCTTGTTACTCTTATACCCCACACCCACCTGGTGAACAAAGGTGCAACCCCCCAACCCCCACTCCCACCCAACTTCTAGGCCAGCAGGAACTCCATCCCAGTCTGTGTGCTCGGACAGAACCTGGTGGCCCTGCCCTGTCTGTGCCTTTTTTTTTTTTTTTTTTAATATTTTTCTCTTTCTTTTTTTCTGGTGCTTAGTTTGCTTGTATTTGTCTATTTTAAAACTACTACTATTATTAATACTTTTGGCTTTTTTACTATTCTTCCCCTCCCAGGTTCTAGTTTACACCTTTTTTTTTATTCTTTTCCCAGTTCCTGATTAAAAAATTTTAATTTTTTTTTTCTTTTCCTTTTTCCCTCAAGGTTAACCCCATCCCCCCCCTTTTTTTTTCATTTTCCCCATTTTTATCTTCATTATTCTCCTTCTCAATTTTTTTTTTTTTTTGTCTTACTGCCCTATCCCCAGATATTGCAGGTTTTCTGAATTTCTTCTTTTCTCCCCTTTTTCTTTTTTGGGTTACTGTTCCTATGTGAATACATGGTGTATTTTTTGTCATGTGCTTTTCATTTTTTTATGGTTATTCAATTGTAATTTTTGTCTATCAGAGTGGGAGACAACAAGAGTCCCCATAAGATACTAGTACACCCACACCTCCTGCAACTTCCCTTGCTGAGCAAGAGCCAGCACCTCCTTCTCCACCAATGGACCAATGATAAAAAACCACCAAAAATGGCCTGAATCACCCTTGGCTCCTCTTCACAAACAATTAACAGAGATCTTAAAACAATACCACAATGCCTTGAAGACAACAGACCATCACAGTCCACACAAAGAAGCAAGATAAAGTGGTAGAAACAAGGGAACAGGATACAGACCCAGAACACATCCCTGAGGAAGAAGCAGCATTGGAAATCTCTGATAAGGAATTGAAAAGAATTATCTTTAGGTATCTTCAAAG
>NW_006921819.1:4028942-4030257 GCF_000298275.1 Orycteropus afer afer | reverse complement strand
CACTGAATGTTAATGCATTAAATGCACCATTCAAGAGATGGAGAGTTGCAGATTGGATAAGAAAACAGGACTCATCAATATGTTGCCTACAAGAGACATACCTTAGAGACTAAAAATCAAAGGTTGGAAAAAGATATACCAAGCAAATGGCAACTGTAAGAGAGCAGGAATGGCAATATTAATTTGTGATTAAGTTGACTTTAAGACAAAAACCACCATATGAGACAAGGAAGTACATAATGATTAAAGGATCAATTGAACATGAAGATATAACCATAATGAATATCTATGGAACCAATGAAAGAGCCCCAAAATACATAAATCAGACTTTAAAAGAGTTGAAAAGCAAAAGAGATGACTCCACAGTCATAGTGGGAAACTTTAATATACTATTTCATTGAAAAATAGAACAACTGGAAAGAAACTCAACAAAGATGCAGAAGAGCTAAACAATACACTCCACCAACTTGGCTTTATATACATATACAGAGCACTTCACCCAACAGCAGCACAATATACATTCTTATCCAGTGCACATGGAACTTTTTTCATGATAGACCATATGGTAGGCCATAAAGCAAGCCTTAATAAATTTAAAAACATTGCAATACTGCAAAGCATCTTCTCAGATCATAATGCAATCAAATTAGAAATCAACAATAGAAAGATCATGAAAAAAAAAAGTAAACACATAGGAACTGAACAGCACCCTCCTTGAGAAAAACTGGATAAGAAAAGAAATCAACATTGAAAGTCAAAAATTCCTTGAATCAAACGAGAATGAAAACACAACATACCAAAATCTTTGGGAAACAGCAAAAGCAGTGTTTGGAGGACAATTTATAGCAATCAATGCACACATCAAAAAAGAAGAAAGAGCCCAAATCTACACTTTAAACCAACATCTCCAACAATTAGAAAAAAGAACAGCAAGAAAAGCCCACAGTCACCAGAAGAAAGGAAATAATAAAGATTCGAGCAAAAATCAATGAAACAGAAAATAGAAGGGCAATAGAAAAAATCAACAGGACCATAAGTTGGTTTTTTGAAAAGATCAATAAAATTGACAAGCCACTGGCAAATTTAACAAAGAAAAAGAGGGAGAGAATACAAATAAAATGAAAAGAAACAAAATGGGTGACATCACAACAGAACCAACTGAAATAAAAAGGATAACATCAGGATACTATGAAGAACTATACTCCAACAAATTTGAAAATCTGGAAAAAATTGACAGATTTCTAGAAATACACCACTTACCTAAACTAATATGGACTGATGGGGAGAAGTCAAACAGGTCCATCACAAAAGAAGA
>NW_006921819.1:4018358-4026787 GCF_000298275.1 Orycteropus afer afer | reverse complement strand
ACTGGGAGCTCTGGTAGCATAGTGCCTAAGGCACTTGACTGCTAACCAGAAGGCTGGTGGTTCAAACCCACCAGCCACTCCTCAGAAGGAAGATGGGGCCATCTACTTCCATAGTGATACTGCCTCGGAAACCTAAGGAGGGGTCGCTATGAGTTGGGTCTGACTCGACGGCATATAACAACAATAACAACAACAATTCCGTTACTAGGTATATATCCTGAAGAAGTGAGAGCCATGAAAGGAAACGACATATGCACATTGATGTTCATCGCGGCACTAATTGCAATAGCCAAAAGATGGAAACAATATAGGTGTCCATCAATTGAGGAATGGATATCCAAACTATGGTACATATACACAATGGAATACTATGCAACCCTAAAGTAGAATGTAGAATCTGCAAAACACCACATAACATGGATGAACTTGGAAGACCTTACGCTGAATGAAATAAGTCAATCACAAAAGGACAAATATTGTATTAGTCCATTATTGTAAAAGTCAATGAAGCGTTTATCTATGGAAGGCCCTTTTCTTTGTTGGTTACCAGGGGTGGGAGTGGAGGTAGGGAATACTATTAGATAGATAGAGATAAGTTTTGATTTGGATGAAGAGAAGGGCAATGTACTAAATGTTAGTGATCAATATAGTGGCATTGAGGAAGAGAAAGAGATAGAGAAGTACGTGGGAAGTACAGACACCAAAGATGAACCCTTTTGCACATATAGTACAGCGTGGTCAGTGAAGGCAAACACGGGTATATGGGTGGATAGATGGGTGGACAGGCTGAATTATTAGGTATGTCTATGAAGTGGGGAGTGTGTCCGAGAACATGTTATAGGGTTGGCAGACAATGGTCCTATAACTTTATGTGTATGATCTGAATTCCCAGGTGTATAGTGGAGCTGACAAGGGGCAAGGTTGTAGTCACTGCTTGATTACAGCCAGCTACCCAGAGGGACTGAGTAGTTGAACCTGTGGATTCCAGACCATAGTTGACATCAAGCTCAATTGGCAGAACATACTACACAAACGTTATTCTACCTCCTACAGTGGTGAGTAGTGACTGAGATCTTAAAAGCTTGCAAGCTGCCATCTAGATTCAACAATGGGTCTCTCCTCATCCAGAACCAAGAAGAATGAAGAAAACCAAACACTCATGGAAACAATTAGTCCTAGAGACTGGTTTACCATCCAATCTGCAGCCTATATGACTATGAGACCAGAAAAACTAGATGGTGCCCAGCTACTACTGTCAACCACTTGGAAGAGGATCTATGTAGAAGGTCCTGGATATACAAGGAGAAAAATGTGAAACAAAACTCAAAATCATTTGGGAAAGAAAGGGGTGGGGACCAGGTTTGCTGGCCTGATAGAGTCTGGTGGAACCACTGAGACTATGGCCCCTAGCTGGCCTTCATGTCTTGAATTGAAAACACGCCTGTGGCTTCCAGCCAAACAATAGACAGGCATATGAGTTGAACATTTACCTGAGGTAGATACACTCCTTGGAGAGAACAAGCATGGGAGAAAGAAGGGCTGCTTATGCACAGGGAGACAGCTCAGAGGGCAGGAGTGCATGGAGGGATGGACACAGCAAGAGGTAACTATCAGGAGGAAGTAGGAGGGGAGATGTTGCATTGTGGTAAATTGTAGTCAATGTCATGAGACAAAGTGTATGTGAACTGCTGTATGAAAAGTGTATTTGCTCTGTAAATTTTCACCCAAATCACAATTAAAAAAAAAAAAAAAAAGAAGAGAGACTCACTCCCCACAACAGTGGACTAAGCACCTTTCAGATGCTCTGAGATATTTTAATGAATATTGCCAACAAGAGCATTGAAGTGCCTAACAGATCTGACCCAAGGGCCCCTATGGACCATGTGGATCCAGGTGAAAGCTACTGAAGATGTAGCCTTGCTCCCTGCAGTTGCTTATGAAAATAACCCCCTTTTGCCTTTGCCACAGGACCTAGACACAGGGGACCATGTAGTTAAACTCCCCTGGAAATAGCAAGTAGGTGTATGGTGGTTTGGGATTTCCTCCCTTTGGGGCAAAGGCTTAGAGCCTTCCTTGCTTAAAACTCCTTAGGTGCATCCAAAATCCCTGACTGTAATTAATAGTGTTAATCATGGCAAATTTTGAAAGAAGGGAACATATTTTATAAGTCTGTGGACTTTCCCCATAACCCCTACTAGACTACATTGGTTTGCCTAGAGTCAAAGGCCCCCAGAAGGAAAAGCTATGGTATTGCAAGCCAAGGCAGAAGCCCTGCCCAAGGGTCATCTTAACTGCCACTTCGAACACCACCTGTGTTTTATCAGACCAATGATTTTCCTATTATTGTTCCTTTATGATTGTTGTCTTATTGCCCCTAATGGCTGCCAGCAATCTGTTTGCCAACTGGACGCTTTCAGTGGCAGCATTCCTGAACCACTCCAACTGTTGGGTCTGCAAGGAAATTACAATATCATCTAATACCAGACTGCCATGGAGGTTGCTCCTTGACAATGACACTCTCTGGGGCTGCCTTAACATGTGGAGAAGTGAATCAACAATGAACTCTTCCTCTTTCACCTTCTCTTCACCATGTACCATGCCTCTCCCCTCTTGGGGTTATAGTAGGAGCAAGGTTTTTGCTTTAGTAAGGGAACAGGTTACTGTTACTTGCCCCTTGAGTTATATCATTTGGAATAGCTTAGGATGGCTTACCTTTGAAGTAAATATAGTTGCCCTTTGGTGTGTTGAGAGGAATACTGGAAATAATAGTAAAAACTTAGGGTGGTTGCCTCAACATTTGTAATCAAACCATCTTAATAAATGATATCATGTGGCTGGGAAAACAAAATAGCAAAAATAGAGTAGGGGCCTTCCCACAGCCACGGGGATGGCTTTTGTTGTTGTTGTTGTTATGTGCAGTCAAGTAGGCCCCGACTCATAGCGACCCCTCCTTGGGTTTCCGAGGTGGTATCACTACAGAAGTAGGATTGCCCAACCTTCCTTCTGAGGAGTGGCTGGTTTGAACTGTCAGCCTTCTGGTTAGCAGTCAAGTGCCTTAGGCATTATGCTACTAGAACTCCTGGGGATGGCTTTAGGCATGTGGAAATAATGATTGGCCTTATTTACCTTATAATCACAGCTAGAGACATCCTCACATTCCCAGTACTATTTATACTACCTACCAGCTCACTCCTCCAACTGAGACACTTTATCATTGTCATATACAGCCTAAACAAACTAGTTTGTGGTTTTACCCCCTAGACATGTTAACACCGGCGGCCGCCATTGACATAGAATGGCAAATTGAAGCTTTAGCCAAACACACTGCCACCACTCAAATGAAGTAAATGCTCCATGCCATCAACTTATTATCATCTGAAACTACATGAATGAGAAAGGTTGTTTTACAGAATATAATGGCTTTAGATATACTTAGCCACACAGAGTGGCTCTTGTGCTTTGATTCACATTAATTGTTGCATTTATATTCCAGATTATAACCATTCTATTAATGAAGCTTTTTGTATACTGATATGCAAACTCATATTTCTGCTATCCAACAATTAAGTACTGACCTCTTTCCACCTGGTTAAATTAATTACCTTCCACTTGGAGACATTTCTTATATGGTATTTTAGGAGTTTTCTTTCATATTGATAATGTTTGGATGCTGTGGTTTATGTTGTATTTGTGACCTTTGACTCAAATTCTCCAGTGTCCAGGTTCAAGGGATCAAGGAGAAGAGGTAGACACACAGATTGTAAGAGCCACATCGGGGCATTAAGATGGAGTGTACTGAGCACAGCTGTAGATCCTCAAAATGGTTCCCAGACCCCATTTTGTTTAGCCTAATGCTAAATAATGAAAAGTCATCCCACCCCCTCCTTTTTCCTCCTCAAGGAACTATATTCCTTAGTTAACAGCAGCATCTTATCTTGGCCATATACCACCAGACCTTGTTCTGGACTCCTTACTAGCATTGGGTGCCATGCACCAGGCTCATAGTCCCTATTTGATAGTTCCTTAAGCATGAAGTTTTATTTCTTCATTAAAAAATGTATCTATCGAGCACCTTCTTTGTATTGGATTCCATCCTAGGTGAAGAGGAGATCAGGATAAAGAAAACTAAAATGGTTTGTCATGGAACTTACTTGGTGAAGGGTCTAAAATGACCTGCAAAAAAAATATTTATTTTTATTTGTGCAAAACTGCTAATGTTCTTAGCAGGATCCTTAGTATTTTTTGACTGATTTACTCATGATACACATATTCAGTGAGAACTTTCCTGGCCACTGAGGATATTTTCTTCTAGCACCTGTGTTATTGTTGTTAGATGCCATTGATTTAGCACATAACAGAGCAAAATATTGCCTAGTCCTGCATCATCTTCAAAATTATTGCTATATTTGAGCCCATTTTTGCAACCACTGTCTCACTGAAGATCTCCTTCTTTGTCACTGACCCTTTCCTTTACTGAGAATAATGTATTTCTCCAATGATGGGTTCATCCTGATTAAAAGTACAATGTACATAAGATGAAATCTTAAGGAGCATTCTGGCTATACTTACCACAACATTGGATTGTTTTCTCTTCTGGCAGTCCATGGTATATTTCATATTCTTTGCCATCACCACAATTCAAATGCATCAATTCTTCAATCTTCTCTTTCACTGTCTAGTTTTAGCATGCATATGAGGAAATTGAAAATACAATGCCTTGAGTCAGGTTCATCAAAGTGATATCTTTTCTTTTAAGATTTTAAAGAGATCTTTTGCCATTGAATTGCCCAGGGAGACACATCATTTTATTTCTTGACTGCTGCTTTCATGAGTGTTGATTGTAGATCCAAGTAGAATGAAATCCTTGACAAATTTTATTTCCTTACCATTTATCATAATGTTGTTTATGGGGCCAGTGTGAGGTTTTTTTTTTTTTTTTGCTTTCTTTATTTTGATGTGTAATCCTTACTGAAAGTTGTGGTCTTTGATCTTCATCAGTAAGTGCTTCAAGTCCTCTTTCACTTTCAGTAAGCAAGGTTGTATCATCTATATATAAACCCACTAGCCACTCCTCAGAAGGAAGGTTGGGAAATCTACTTCCGTAGTGATACTTCCTCAGAAACTGAAGGAGGGGTCTCTATGAGTTGGACACGACTCTATGGTGGTGGGTTTTTTTTTTTTTTTTTTTGATTTTCATCCAGTCCTGGTTTTCCTTCATATAGTCTAGCTTCTTGGATTATTTGCTCAGTATACAAATTGAATAAGTATGGTGAAAGGATACAACCCTAATGCACACCTTTCCTGATTTTAAACAATACAGTATTCCTTTGTTTTATTTGAATGACTACCTCTGGATCTATGTACAGGTTCTGCATGAGCACAATTAAGTAATCTGGAATTCCAATTCTTCCCAATATTATCCATAATTTGTTATGAGTCATAAAGTGTGATGCCTTTGCATACTCGGTAATAACACATCTTTCTTTTATTCTCTTCTGCTTTCAGCCAAGACCCCTCTGACATAAGTTGCACAGGAAAGAAGGTGCACCCTGACTCCTCACCCTGGATTTTGTTTCATTTCTGTCCTTCCTAGTTTTGGCAAGCTTTACCTCTTAAATGAATGCACTATCCTAGCTCATAGTATCCTAGTTTCTTATTGGTTCTGCAATGTTATCAATAAGCTGTAATTAACAATAATGAAAGTAATAACAATAAAATGAAATAGTAGTTTCCTTATAATTAGAAGAATTTCCTCTTATTGCCTCAGCACAGCATTTCTTTATTTCAATTAACTGTACAAAATGAAAAAAACAAAAAAAAAAAAGTTGATGGCTCAGAGATCGGCCTGCATCAAAGTGGTGATAAATATTAGAAAACTAATTAAGAATAGTACCTTTTCCACAGAAAGCTGTACTATACTAAAATAAATTTGTTTTTAATTTTTCTTGTGATTCTAATGGTCTTGGAACCAATGACTTTTTAAAGGATATTTTGCTTGCTTCTCTGAATAATTAGAACATTTCGTTATGGATTCAGAATAGAATACATCACTTCTAAAACTTATACAAGATTACCAACTCATTATATTTTCAACCAACATCTCTCAATAGATCTAACTTACCTCATTCCACTTCATAGATACTCTTTCTCACTTCCTGTAGTGATAACCTTTGTGAATAGGCTAGCAAATCCCTTATCCAGGTACCGTATTTCACTTGTCTCTCTTCTCACTGCCCAGCCCAATGCTTGGCACAATTAGGTAATAGAATTTTTTAGGAAGCATGAATATACTTTAACATTCATAGTTACATCAAAGCAGCCATTAATTGAACTTGAAAGGGAATGGAGATTCTTTCTCCCTAAGGACTCTGCAATCCTCTTCTTAATTAGTAATCTGGGGGCCAAGCAAGGTTCTGTTTCTCAGTCAAGCATTTTTTTGGGGAAATGGTCCTGACTGCTAATTCCCCTGAAGGCAGGAATCTAGAAATAGTGCTTAAGTCAATAAATCATTCATTTACTAATGCTGGAGGAGATCTCTGAAGGAAAATAAATATTTTGAACCTGCTGTTGATGGTGCTGCACTTGGAGCCACCTTTGAGTCCTGGATGTTCTGTACCTTTACCAAGTATTTAATATAGCAAGACAGAGTCTTCCAGAGATGCTAGCAGCTTTGGAATGAGCTACAGTGAATTTTCTGAGTGATGTGGAGTTTACTACATTTTGAGTGATTTTGTGATCTTTGGGACTGTTTGCATGATGTGAGCAAGAGGCACTGCTTCAGCCCAGCTCATAACCCTGCATTTTTGTGCACATAAAGTAGGCAAGAGGGCTTTTGTGTGTTTATCTCCTGGGTTTTGCATAAAGCCCTGCTTTACTATTAGAAAGGTTTTAGTTGTTTTTCCAGAATTAGGTCAATACTATAAAGTTATTACTTTCATGTTTGTTGAGATTTTTGTCACAAAACAGACTGTAAGGACACGTAATAGTTTTCATGGCCATGGCATTTAGGTAGGAAGTGGTTTCATCCATTCTGAGACTACTGTGAGGATGGGGGTCCCACATGTAGCATGTAGCCTGTGCTAGTGTGTTACAGGAAAGCCTTGGGAGTAGTCTGTGACCTTGGGCCTCCCTTGTGGCAGCAGACCATACCTGTTTGCACATGTCCATGGCATTATAGTAGTTCTCCCACTGCAGGTGTGTATACAATACGCATTCTGGTGGCCCTTAGTTGCCAGAGGGACATCTGGACCCACAAAAGGAAAAGTAATACTCTCACACTGCTCTCTGTTCTCTGGGTTCTAATGACCAAGTTAGATCATCAGAAAGTAGTGTCTGAAGTGAGCTGTGTCCAGCATTTTTTATGTGTTTAGGCTTTGTGCAGGGCCCTTAGAACCAGAGATGGATCATTACAACCCTCTGGAAGCTGGATGTATCACAGAGAAAGAAATCAGAACCCTTGAGGCTACACAGTTTGTGCCCAATAACTCCACTGGGCAGGGGCTGGGCAGAGTTCAGACTCAGGTCTGTGCTGCAGGAATCTTCATGGCCACAGCCCTCTCCTTCCTGCTTTGTGCATGAGATTGTCCTGGGTGGATCTCATCCAAGGCCTCTCCTGACTCTGACTTCCTGGGAGGAACAAAGGAGAAAGAAACCTGGCCTGGCCTGGGTTTCTCAGATGCCCTCTGTGCTGTCTGGAATGCTCCATGGAATGTCCCAGCTCCCATTACAGCCCCTTAACTTTAAGTCATGGTAATGGTCTTCACCTCTTCTACCCTAGGCCTGGATGAGCTGTGGAGGAGGGGTATCATTGTTTGCCTTGGAGCACTGCACAGCCTGATGCTTCCTACACCTCTGGAAACAACTTTCAAGAAGTCCTCTTACTGCTGGAAGTGATTGTGACCTCTGCCCACACTCGTCACTGAAGCACCTTAACTGTGCTGTGATTTACTTATAGCAAATCTTCCACTCCTAGAAAGTATTAGCACCAAAATCCCCTGTTGGGAATAGTCTCACAATGTTTTGCAAAGCTATAATTAAATGCCTCAGGCATCATATTAATCAATATTCTCATTATATGGTACAAAATTACCCATATCCTCTATATATAATTCCAAGTGATAAATTTCTGGGTCAGTTCATTTATAAGGAAAAATGTATTCTGCAGATGCACTTATTGGTGTGTGTTTTTGTCACAAAAAGTAGATTCATGTTAACCAAGGTCCTTTTGGCTGACTTCAGTGAACAAGAACAGCAAACATCTTATCTTAGGGACATGGAAACCTCTCCTTCTTATATTATGCTTTCCTCATATTTTTAGGACATTTGCTCCAATTTTGCAACTTTCCTCAAATTCTTGTGCAAAGAAGTGAGGGGAACTTCCCAAAGATGTAGATTATTCCTTTCTGTCTGCCTCATTTTTTTTTTTTTTT
>NW_006921819.1:4013092-4013628 GCF_000298275.1 Orycteropus afer afer | reverse complement strand
GCCTCTGTCTGCCTCATTTTGTAAACAGAGTCATTTCACTGAAGCCTTTTTTTTTTTTTTCCGTAACCTCAGCTATTAAATCCACTGCCATCGAGTCAATTACAAATCATATTGACCTCCGTCGGATTCCAAGGCTGTAAATCTGTACGAAAGTAGATTGCCTCATCTTCATCCTGTGGAGCAACTGGTGGGTTTGAACCACCAACCTTCTAGCTAGCAGCCAAATGCCTTACCTATTACTCCACCAGAGCTCCTTTATGTTAGAGCAGATGTGGTTATTTGACTGAGAAGGATTGATAATAGTTTTCAAGGTCAGAAAAATTAACTGCTTTCCTTTTAGTTTCCTGCTCAGCATTTTAGGGCTTTGCAATGGTGTGGGACAATGGACTGATTAAACCTGTAATAAATATCAGCTAAAACAACACAACTTTGTCTCTCCCCATCACTACCCCTTTCCACAGAGATTAATAAATTAAACCAAAACTTGATCAGGAACCAAATGCATTAGAGACAGAACTCATATTAATGTGTTTTCT
>NW_006921819.1:3966980-4012567 GCF_000298275.1 Orycteropus afer afer | reverse complement strand
GGGCAATCCTACTTCCGTAGTGATAACTGCCTCGGAAACCCAAGGAGGGGTCGCTATGAGTCGGGGCCGACTCGACGGCACATAACAACAACAACAACTAGGTTATGAAGAGGACAGAAATCAAGAAGTCTGTTATATAACACATGGGACTTACTCCTCTACTGAATTATCTTGTCTGTGTATAAGTAAAGAGTTCTGGTGGCATAGTGCCTAAGGCATTTAACCGCTAACCAGAAGGCTGGTGGTTCAAACCCACCAGCCACTCCTTGGAAGAAAGATTGGGTGATTTACTTTGGTAGAGATACCGCTTTAGAAACCCAAAGAGGGGTTGCTGTGAGTTGGATCTGACTCAACAGCAGTGAGTTTGGTTTTAATTTTTTTGGTTGCATGTAAGTAACATTTTTCCCTATGCTATAATGGAAAGAAAACTGGTTGTGAACTGGGAAACCCAGTTCTCAATCCTGCATCTTGATACCAGATAGCCATGTGATTTTTCCTTCCTTCCCCTGGATGAAAAGGCCATGTAACATCAGAGGCTTTCAAATTTTTTAGTGGAAAACTTTTCTTCAAAGAAACATTTATGGAGCCAAATATGTACAACAGATCATTTTTGGCTCTACTATGATTTTAGCAGAATTGTGGACCAGAAGTGCACACTCCTCTACTCCACCAATCCTACTTTCTGTTTCTATTCACAGAAGGCTGTGTCATCTATGACTCTTGGATCCCAAATTGCTAGAGGTCCCGCACTTTCTTTTGAAATTATCCCTCAAGCTATAGAACCAGTTAGTAGACAAAACCATATCTAATAATATGGAATGTTCAGCACATGCTAAAAATAGTACCAATCTGGTGCAATAGCAATAACACAGTCATGTGTTATTGCTGTTGCTTTGTCACAGAACAAAAGTTAATCAGGTACAAAAGTTGGAGATGGAAATTTTACACATCATATCATTTTAATCCTGTCTCATTTTGATCTTTATAGCAATCCCCTGCAGTTAATACCACCGTTTCCCTTTTACATATGTAGACTGAGACTAGGGTTAACATTCAGTTGAGAGACAGAGTTAGGATCCTGCCCAGAATGTCCTAACTCCAAATATTGGGCTCTTTGACTGTTTCCTATAGTGGCCATGATAAGTGAGCTTTTTGAGCAAAGATGAATGAATCTTCCAGACTAATGAATGGGCTCTATTTGGATTAACCACCATGCTGAATTCTTTGGTCTTTTCTTTGAAGGGCATTATTGGCCAGTCATTTGCAGCTACTTGCTTTTAAATATATGGTAGTGTTTTTCTACCAAATAAAATTACCCAACTAACAAGGGTCAAACAGTCACCGGTATTTTTCTTCCTGTTACAACTTAAAAGAGAATAAAGAGCTCTCTATGTTCAACATAAATATCTTCAAGAAAAATGAGAATTGGGAGAAGGTGGCCTGAATGCAATAGCATTTACATTCTGCCAAAAGAAAAAAATATATATATATATTTATTTTATTTTTTTTCCTCTTTTTTCTGTGCCTTTCTGTCTCTCTAACATTTATATTTACTATTCTATATACAAAGGAGAACAAACTATATTGATTTTAGTTTATAGGGTAATAATGATTCTTTTAAAAGATGTGAATATGAGTAATAAATTACAACCTATGTTGATTGAATGACACTTTTCTTAGACACTGTAGTGACTTAAAACTAGAATAATTCAAAACAAAACTTTCATTATTTAAAATGTTTCTCCAGTTATGTTAGACTGATAACCAGAAGACTGGCAGTTCAAACCCACCAGGCACTCCTGGGAAGGAAGGTTGGGCAATCTACTTCCATAGTGTTACTGCCTCAGAAACCCAAGGAGGTGTCACTATGAGTCGGATCTGACTCAACGGCAGTGCGTGCATGCATATGCATGTTGATTGATTGACACTTTTCTTAGACACTGTAATAACTTAAAGCTAGAATAATTCAAAACAAAACTTTTATTATTTAAAATACATTTTTCCAGTGATGTCAGAGAAAACAGAATAAGCAGAGTTTTTACTAGCTGTTGCTATCAGAGATAATAATTCTATTTATTGATGAGTGTGATAGTTAAAGTTGTATGTCAACTTGGATGGGTCTGCTTTCAGTATATAAGGAGAAGCACTGAGAAATGTCTTCAGCTTTTGGCATGCTTGAATCCTGCATATAGCTGAGTCATCCTTCAGCAGCCTGCCATGTTGTCTGCCAATCTTGGTACTGTCTCTGGACTTGAACAAGTGGCCTGCCATATTGTTTGGTAATCTTTGGACTATGCCATTTTATTTGTTGACCTTGGGCTTGTTAGCCTCAGCAGCCAGCAGCTGCCTGAGTGAAGAGACATCTCTAGCTCCAGTGGGTTGGGACCAAGAGGCAGAGATGAAGCCCAAGGTCAAGGGGCTTTCACCCAGCCCCTAGACTGTCATTTTGAATTAGGATTTCTAGCCTCCTAAACAGTAAGTGAATAAATCTCTGTTTGCTACAGCCATCCACCTGTGGTATTTTTGTTAGAGTGGCATGAAGTAACCAAAACAATGAAATAATCACTTGTAAGCTGGTCAGAGCAACTGCCAGAGGGATATTTCCCCATTCCAGCATTAATCTGCATGGTTAGTGCAGCTTTTCAAAGTGGGGACTATTAGCCATTTGCATCACACTTAGTTGAGGAACTTAAAAAAAACTAGATTTCTGAGCCTCACTACAGATTCCTGAATCCAAATATGGGGGTCACCGGGAATTGGAATGTGCATTCTCCGTAAACACCCTAACTTTGAGAACCAGTCGTAGTATGGAAGGTTATGTTGTTGTTGTTGTTGTTGTTATTTGCCATCGAGTCGGCCCTGACTCATAGCGACCCCTTCTTGGGTTTCCGAGGCAGTATCACTACGGAAGTAGGAATGCCCAACCTTCCTTCCGAGGAGTGGCTGGTGGGTTTGAACCGCCAGCCTTCTGGTTAGCAGTCAAGTGCCTTAGGCACTATGCTACCAGAGCTTATGTTAGTAAAGTTAAATGGAACTGGTTTCAGATACTCACTGCATTGCCTAATAGTAGGATTTTTGGAAGGCTCTTTGATATTAACTTTGTGGGGTTAGTGTGTGCAATTATGAAAACAACTAAGTCAATGCCTGGTATGTCATTGGGGTCTGGAAAATGTTAGTTATTATTTCTTGAGGATAAGTTTTATCAGAGAGCTGAAAAAATGCTCTCTGTAATATCCTTAATAAATGTTAGCATATACTCCTACAATGTCCACAGAAAATGCATTTTCTTTTAGTGTTTAAATAAAGACATGATGACATCTTCCCAACAAAATGGGACATGATGTTGTAATTAAGGACCCTTATTGAAACAGTTCCACAATCAACCCACATAGAAGCAGCAGTCAATAAATTAGACATCATATTGCACTGGGCAAATTTGCTGCAAAAGTGTTAAGGAGTAAAGATGTCACTTTGAAGGCTAAGGTGTACCTAACCCGAGACACGGTATTTTCAATTGCCCCATATGCATGTGAAAACTAGACAGTGAATAAGGAAGACAGAAGAAGAGTTGATGTCTTTGAATTGTGGTGTTGGTGAAGAATACTAAAAATATCATGGACTGTCAAAAGAATGAACAAATCTGTCATAGAAGAAGTGCAGCCAGATTGCTCCTTAGAAGCAAGAATGGCCAGACTTTGTCTCATCTATTTTGGTTATGTTGTCAAAAGGGACCATTTCCTGGAGGAGGAGATCATGTTTGGTAAGAGCTCTGGTGGCATAATGCCTAAAGCATTTGACTGTTAACCAGAAGGCTGTTGGTTCAAATCCACCAGCCGCTCTTCAGAAGGAAGACTGGGCAATCTACTTCCGTAGAGATACCACCTCAGAAACACAAGGAGGGGTCTCTATGACTCAACAGCAGTGAGTTTGGTTTGTTGTGGTTTAAAGTAGAGGGTCAGTGAAAGAGGTGAAGGCTCTCATCAAGATAGATTGACACAGTGGCTACAAAGATGGGCTCAAGCAATGCAAGTATTGTGAGGCTGGCACAGGACCAGGTATTGTTTTGTTGTTGTACATAGGGTTGCTATGAGTTGAAGCTGATTCAACAGCACCTAAGAACAACATTGAACCAGTGTTATGTTCTGATATTCAATTCCTAACTCACCCTCTTATATCCTTCCCCAATATCTTTGAATGTGAATTGTTTGGAATTAACATCTTTGCAGATGTAATTAGTTAAGTTCACATGACATTATACTGCAGTAGGATATGCCCCAATTCAATATGACTGATGTCCTTTACAGGAACCTTGGTGGTACAGTGGGTAAGCACATAGCTGCTAACTGAAAGGTTGACAGTTCAAATCCACTAGCTGCTCTTCAGGAGAAAGAAAGTGTGTTTCCATGAAGATTTACAGCCTTAGAAACCATATGGAGCAGTTCTACTGTGTCCAATCGGGTTGCTGTGACTCAGAATCAAGTTTATGGCAAGGAGTTAACAGGTGTCCTTGTAAGAAAATATGTACACAGACATAGCTGAGGGAAGATGGACACAGAGATGGAAGTGATGCTGCCACAAATCAAGGGGCTATCAGAAGCTGGAAGAGACAAGACAGAACCTTCCCCTAGTGCCTTCAGAGGACCCATGGCCCTGCTGATGTCTTGAATTGAGATTTCTAGCCTCCAGAACTATGAGACAATAAAGTTCTGTTGTTTTAAGCTCCCATTTTGTGGTATTTTGTTTTGGTAGCCATGGGAAACTAGTAATAACAGGATGATGTTTGTTAGTATTAGGAGGAGCATGTTCTGAAGACCTTGATGTCATACTTTGCACCAAAATATATTTCTCAGTTTATCACAGGGATGTAACTTATTCATTGAGGTTCATTATTGTAGGCATACAATAAATACTTGTTGTTGTTAGGTGCTGTCGGGTCATCTCAGCCTTGTAGCAACCCTGTGTACAACAGAATAAAACACTGCCTGGTCCTGTGTCATCCTTATAATCCCTGCTATGCTTGAACCCATTGTTGAAACCACTGTGTCACTCCATCTCTTTGAGGGTCTTCCCTCTTTTCTTTGACCCTACTCTTTGATAAACATGATGTCCTTCTCCAGGGAATGGTCCTTTCTGCCAACATGACCAAAAGAGGTGAGACTAAGTCTGACCATTCTCACTTCTAAGGAGCATTCTGGCTGCACTTCTTCCAATACAGATTTTTTTTGTTCTTTTGGCACTTCATGGCATTTTCAGTATCCTGAAATACTTCTTAGGAGAATAAAACTTCTCACAGACCATCAGTACCTATACATACCACATTCAATGGAGATACCCAGAGAACAGATGTTTTACTGGAGGACAGGTTGGGAAGGCCAGGGAAAATGGGTGGGACACCACACCGTGGTTTTGGCTGGGGCAAGCTTTATCCCATTTGCTACATTTGATCTACTCAGTAAACTGAACTGAGGATGAACTGTCACATTTAAACAAAAAATAAAAAATTTAAACAGAAGATGCAATATAAAGTTGTATTCAAGGCATAAAGAAGTCTTTTTTACATTTTTAAAGAGTGCTTTCCATTATAAAGAGAGAAAGCACTAAAATATATTAGACACAGAGAACTGAACACCATTTTCTGAATCCTTCATGATCAAATAATAATGTTGTTGTTGGCTCCAATGCATAGCAACCCTGTGTACAACAGAATGAAACACCGCCTATACCATCCTCACAATCCTTTTATGTTTGAGCCCATTGTCACAGCTATGTAGCCTTTCTCATTGAGAGTCTTCCCCTTTTTCACTGATGCTCTACTTTACTAAATGTGATATCTCGCCTTAGTTCTCTAGTGCTGTTATAATAGAAATACCACAAGTGGATGGCTTTAACCATATAAGAGAAATTTATTCTCATATAATTCAGGAAGCTAGAAGTCTGAGTTCAGAGTGCTGGCTGTAGGGGAATACTTTCTCTCTCTCTGTCTCTTGTTCCTAGGAGGATCCTAACCAAGGGACCCTGGGTCCAGAAGACACACTCCATTCCTGGCTCCTCTTTCTTGGTGGTAGTAGGTCCCCACTCTCTGCTTGCTTCACTCTCTTTTTATCTCTTGTAAGATTAAAGGTGTCGCATACCATACTGCAAGGAAGCTCCCTTTAAATCAGATCAGGGGTCTCATGGAACTAAGGATGTTGCAACCCCTTAATCTTAATCTTTTTACATCTGATCAGCTTATCATATCAGATCACATCATGCAGTATCATTCCACATCTGCCACATTACACCATTATATCAGGGCCCAGACAAGTAGGCACAAATTTTGGGGGACATAATTCAATATATGACAATATCCTTTTCCAGGGACTGGTCCCTTTTGACAACATGACCAAAGTATTTGAGAAGTAGTCTAGCTGTTTTTGCTTCTAAAGAACATTCTGATTGTACTTCTTCCAAGACAGATTTTTTTCATTCTTCTGGCACTCCATGCATGGTATTTCCAGTATTCTTTGCCAACACCACAATTCAAAGGCATTCATTCTTCTTCAGTTTTCCTTATTATTGTCCAGCTTTCACATGCCTATGAGGTGAATGAAAATACTGTGGCTTGGGTCAGGAGCACCTTAGTCTTCAAAGAGACATCTTTTCTCTTTAACACTTTAAAGAAGTCTTTTGAAGTAGATTTGCTTAGGGCAGTATGTTGTCTGATGTCTTGACTCTTGCTTCCATGGGCATTGATTGTGGATCCAAGTAAAATGAAATCCCTGACAACTTCAATCTTTTCTCCCTCAATTTATCCTGATGTTGGTCATTACTCTAGTGAAAACTTTTGTTTTCTTTATGTTGACATGTAATCCATACAGAAGGCTGGAGTCTTAGAACTTTATCAGTAAGTGCTTCAAGTCCTCTTTGCTTTTAGCAAGAAAAGCTGTGTCATCTTCATATCACAGGTTGTTAATGAATCTTCTTCCAATCCTGATGCCACATTCTTCTTCATGTAGTTCAGCTTCTTGGATCATTTGCTAAGCATACAAATTAAATAAGTATGGTGCCAGATACAACCATGACACACACCCTTCCTGATTTTAAACTATGATCCTTTTGTTCTGTTTGAATGACTGCCTCTTTGTCTATGTACCAGTTCCTCATGAGTACAATTATGTATTCTGGAACTCCCATTCTTCACAATGTTATCCATAATTTGTTATGATTCACACAGTCAAATGCCTTTACATAATCATTAAAACACAAGTAAACATTTTTTTGGTATTCTTTACTTTCAGCCAAGATCCATTTAACATTAGCAATGATATTCTTCATTCCATGCCCTCTTCTGAATTCAGCTTGAATTTCTGGGCATTCCCTGTCAATATACTACTACAACAATTTTTGAGTTATCTTCAGTAAAATTTTACTTATGTGTGGTATCAATGATATTGTTTGATAATTTCTGAACTCTAATGAATCACCTTTCTTTGTGCGATTGTTGTTGTTAGGTGCCGTCGAGATGCCTCCCACACAAAGGGACCCTATCACAGCAGAACAAAGCACCATCCAGTCCCACACCAACTCCACGATCCTTGCTATACTTGAGCCCATTGCTGCAGCCACTGTGTCAATCCATCTCATTGAGGACCTTCCCCTCTTTGGATGACCCTCTACCTTACCAAGCATGACATCCTTCTCCACAGAATGATCCCTTCTCATAACATGACCAAAGTAGGTGAAATGAAGTTTGGTCATTCTAGCTTCCAAGGAGCATTCCAGCTGTACTTCCTTCAGGACAGATTTGTTAGTTCTGTTAGCAGTCCATGGTACTTTCAGCATTTTTTGCCAGCACCACAGCTCAAAAGCATCAATTCTTTGGTCTTGCTTTTTCATTGTCCAGCTTGAGAGCATGCACATGAGGTGATTGAAAATATCATGGCTTGTGTCAGGTGCACCTTACTCCTCAAGGACATCTTTGCTCCTAAGCACTTGAAAGAGGTCCTTTGCAGCCAACTTGCTCAGTGCTATACATAGTCTGATGTCTTGACTGCTACTTCCAATGGTATCCATTGTAGAACGAAGCAATGTGAAGTCTATGACAACTTTAAACTTTTCTCCATTTATTGTGATGCTGCTTATAGGTTGAGTTGTGAGGATTTTTTATTTCTTTATATTGAGACGTAATCCATGTTCCAGACTGTATTCTTCAATCTTCATCAGTAAGTGTTTCAAGTCATCCTCACTTTCAGCAAGCATAGTTGTGTCATCAGTGTATCACAGATTGTTAGTGATTCTTCCTCCAATCTTGATGCCATCATGTTCTTCTGCATATAGTCCAGCTTTTCGGATTATTTTCTCACCAAACAGATTGAATAAATATGGTGAAAAGATACAACCCTGACACAATCCCTTCTTGATTTTAAACCATGCAGTGTCCCCTTGTTCTCTTCAAATGACAGCCTCCTAGTCTATGTACTGGTTCCTCGTGTTTACAACTAAGTGTTCTGGAATTCTCATTCTTCTCAATGTTATTTACTATTTGTTATGATCCAAAAAATCAAATGCTTTTGCATAGTCAATAAAGCACAAGTAATCATCTTTCTGATATTCTTTGCTTTCAGCGAAGATTCATCTGACATCCACAATGATATCCATTGTTCCATGTCCTCTTGTGAATCCAACTTGCACCTCTGGAAGTTCTCTGTCAATATACTGCTGCCACCACTTTTGAATTATCTTCAGTAAGATTTTACCTGTGTGTGATAATAATGACATGGTTCAACAGTTTCCACATTCTGTGGGATCACCTTTCTTTGGAATGGGTACAAATATGGATCTCTTCCAGGCAGTTGACCAGGTAGTTGCCTTCCAAATCTCTTGGCATAACCGAGTGAGTGCCTCCAGTAGGGCATCAGTTTATTAAAATATCTCAGTGGGTATTCTCTCAATTCCTGGAGCCTTGTTCTTCACCAACTCCTTCAGTGCAGCTTTGACTTCTTTCAATACCCTTGGTTCTTCAATATATGCCACCTCCTGAAAAGGATGAAGAATGACCAGTTCTTTTTGATACAGTGACTCTGTATTCCTTCCATCTTCTTTTGATGCCTCCTGCATCATTCAGTATTTTGCCCATAGATTCTTTCACTACTGCATCTCTAGGCTTAAATTTTTTCCTCAGTTCTTTCAGCTTGAGAAATGCTAAGTGTGTTCTTCCCTTTTGTTTTTCTAACACCAGGTCTTTGCACATTTCATTATAGTAATTGGCTTTGTCTGCTCAAGGTCCTCTTTGAAATCTTCTGTTCAACTCTTTTATCTTGTCATTTCTCCCATTTGCTTTAGCTACCCTCAACTCAAGGGCAATTTTCACAGTCCATTCTGACATCCAATTTCGTCTTTTCTTGTCTTTTTAATGACCTCTTGCTTTCTTCATGGATATTCTTAATGTCATCTCACAATTCTTCTGGTTTTTGGTCATTGGTCTTCAATGCATCAAATCCATTCCTTAAATGGTCTCTAAATTCAGAAGGGATATATTCAAGGTCTTATTTTGGCTCTTAGGGACTTGTTTTAATTGTCTTCAACTTCAAGTTGAACTTGAATATGAACAGTTGATGGTCTGTTCCACAATCAGCTCCTGGCCTTGTTTAGGCTGAAGATATTGAGCTTTTCCATCACCTTTTGCCACATATGTAGGCAATCTGATTCCTGTGTACTCCATCTGGTGAAGCCCATGTGTATAGTTGTTGTTTGTCACATTGAAAATAGGTATTTGCAATGAATAAGTCATTGGTCTTGCAAAATTCTATCATGTGTTCTCCAGCATTATTTGTCACGAAGGCCAGATTTTCCAGTTGCTCGTGATTCTTCTTTGTTTCCAATTTTTATATTCCAGTTGCCAGTGATAATTAACACATCTTGATTGCACATTTGGTCAATTTTAGACTGCAGAAGTTAATAAAAATCTTCAACTACCTCATCTTTGGCTTTGGTGGTTGGTTGACAAATTTGAGTCAACCAACATAGTCATATGGACTGGTCTTCCTTGTAGGTATATGGATATTATCCCATCACTGACAGCATTGTACTTCCAGAAGGCTCTTGTGATGATGAATGCCATGCCATTCCTCTTCAAACTGTCATTCCCGGCATAGCAGATCATACGGTTGTCTGATTCAAAATAGCCCAAATCAGTTCATTTCACCTCACTAAGGCCTAAGATAACCATCTTTATGTGTTCTGTTTCATTTTTGACAACTTCCAATTTTCCTAGATTCATATTCATACATTCCATATTCTGATTCTTAATGGATGTTTGCAGCTCTTTCTCCTCAATTTGAATCATTCCATGTCAGCAAATGGAAGTCTTGAAAGCTTTACTTTATCTATATCAGTAAGTTTGGTTCTACTCTGATGAACCAGCTCTTTCCCAGTCATATTTTGAGAGCCTTCTGACCTAAGGGGCTCATCCTTCTGTACTGTATTGAACAGTTTCAGAGCTATTCATAAAGTTGTCCAGAAATGTATCAGTGTTTCACTGCTATTCATAAGGTTTTCCCTGGCCAATTCTTTGAGAAGTTGATGGCTTCTTCCTTCTTCCTAGTCTATCTCAGTCTGTAAACTACATTGAAACCTATGCAACACGTGCAACCCTGCTGTCATTTGAAACACTGGTGGTACAGCCTCAAACCTCACAGCAACATGCAAGTCACCACAGTATGACAAATGACAGACAAGTTTGTGTCCCTTAGCTGTTCAAAACCTCTCTGCCTTCACCTTACCTGGCTCCTGCTGCTCTATCTGTCATCCCTGGCTTTTCCTCGACTTCCTGCCTCTTGGGGGTGGGCCCTGTATCTCTCCCTTTGCCTGCCACTCTGTCTATTGTCCCCAATTTTTCTCTTGCTTCTGTCAGTATATCTTTTATTTCAGTTTGCTCTGTTGTGATGTCACCCTTTTCATTTATCATTCTTGTTATTTGCATCTTCTTTTTTTTTTCTTTTGTTAGATTTGCCAATGGTTTGTCAATTTTGTTAATCTTTTTGAAGAACCATCTTCATGTTTTGTTCATTTTCTCTATTGTTTTTTTGTTTTCTGTTTTGTTTATTTCTGTCCCAATCTTTATTAATTTCTTACTTCTGGATACTGTAGGTTTCTTTTGTTGTTCTTTGTCTAATTGTTGGGTTTGTTGAGTTAGAGGGTTGATTTTGTTTCTTCCTCTTTTTTGATGTGTGCATTTATTGCTATAAATTGATATCTGAGTATTGCTTTCATTGTGTCACATAAGTTTTGGTAAGATGTATCTTCATTCTTCTTTGTTTCTAGGAATTATTTTTATTTCACACTTTATTTCTTCTATTACCCAGTAGTTTTTCAGCAGTGTATTATTCAACTTCCATGTTTGATGTTTTTTTTTCCTTGAGCTTCCTATTTCTAATTTTATAAAGTTAAAATTTCTAATTTTATAGCATTGTGTTCTGAGAAGATGTTTTGTAATATTTCATTGTTTTTGAATTTATTGAGTCTTGTTTTGTCTCCTAACATATGATCTATTCTGGAGAATGATTCATGTGCACTGGAGAAGAATATGAATTGTACTTTTGTTGGGTGGAGTGCTCTATATATATTTATGAGGTCAAGTTAGTTATTGTGTTGTTGAATTCTTCTGTATCTTTGTTGAGTTTTTTTCTAGTTGATCTGTCCTTCCTTGAAAGTAGTGTGTTAAAGACTCTTACTGTTATTGTAGGGTTGTCTATTTACCCTTTCAATTCAGTTAATATTTGCTTACTTATTTTGGAGCACTTTCATTGGGTGCATAGACATTTATTATCGTAATGTCTTCTTGGTCAATTGACCCTTTCAGCATCATATAGTGTCTTTCTTTGTGCTTTATGCTGTTTTTCACCTTGAAGTCTATTTTATCAGAAATTAATATTGTCACTCTTGATTTTTTTGGTTACTATTGGCTTGGTATATATTTTTTCCCACTCCTTAACTCTTAATTTGTTTTTATCTTTGTGTCTAAGGTGGGTCATTTGTGGCAGCATATTGACAGGTCTTCTTTTCGTATCCAGTCTGCCACTCTCTTTCTCTTGATTGGTGCATTTAGTCTATTCACATTTAGTGTAATTAGTGATAGGTATGAATTGATTTCTGTCATTCTATTGTGTTTTTTGTTGTGTTGCTGGCGATTTCCTTGGTTCAAATATTTTTCTGTGCTAATCTCATTTTATTATCAAGTGTTTCCTCTCCTTTCTTTATTGTTTTTCTTTGTGCTTACTAAAACCATGTTTTCCTTCTTTCTGGGTTTTTTCGGGGGATTTTAAATTTTCTCTGTGGTTTCCTTGGAGTGACTTCTTGTCTCTATAATTTTGGAACAGCCTATTATATAAGTACATTGTCTTGTTTTCCTCTCTATTTGGAAGTTGAAAACCAAAGAATCCTGAAAGCAGCTCAGGAAAAGTGATAATTTACTTAGACAAGGCAATCAATATCACTAAGCTGATTTCTAGGAAAAACCACATAGGCAAGAAGGTGATAGGATGGCATATACAAAACCCTGAAGAAAAAGATACCAACCATGAATTATATATAAAACAAAATTGTCCCTCAAATATGATGGTAAAATTAGAGCCTTTCCAATAAAGAGAAATTAAGGGAATTTGTGAATATCAGATAAGCTTTACAAGAGATACTAAATAGAGTCATTCGGGCACAGAATAAACAACAACAAACAACAATAGGGGATTAAAACACATGACATCATAATGCAGAGACAAACCCAGATACAGAAGTATCCAAAATAAAATAAATTTAGAAGACTGAAAACAGGGAACCAGAGTCATCAATTTGTAAATTAGGACAACTACAAACAAAAAGAGGGTTAAAAAGTATAGTTACAGAACTTCCAAATGGAGAGAAAGTCAAGACAGTTTCAAGATAGAATGAACTATTTTAAACTTGGAGGAAAATAATAAATTACAAGATAACCTAAAAAAAATTAATAAATATTCTCATCAAAATAAAAAAGGAAAGTCATACTTAGCGAATACTGAAACAATAGCAATGAAGGAAATGATGAGAAAACCCATAGACAAAATGAACTCAGTACATAAAATTATATAGAACAAAGAAAACAGCAACACCACAAAATAAATAAATAAATAAATAACAAAGTGGAAGCGATAAATTCATACTTGTCAATAATTACAGTGAAAGGAAATGGATTAAATGCACCACTCATTATAGAGAAAGTTGCAGAATGGATTAAAACAAACAAACAAACAAAACTGACCTATCAATATGCTCTTTACAAGAGATACACTTCAGACACAAAGAGAAGTAGACTAAAAATCCAGCCTTTGCTGGAAAAAATATATGAAGCAAATGGCAATTAAAAAAAAAGGCAGAAGTGACAATATTAATTTGTGATAGAATAGACTTTAAGACAAAAACGACCATAAGAGACAAGAAAAGATATTATGTAATGATTAAAGAATCAGTTGAAGAGTACAAAACCATAGTAAATATATATACACCCAAGGAAAGGGCCTCAAAATACATAAATCAAACTTAAGTAGAATTGAAAAGAGGAACAAACAACCCCACAATAGATCTTGTTGTTGTTATGTGCCGTCAAGTCAGCCCTGACTCATAGTGACCCCTCCTTGGGTTTCCGAGGCAGTATCACTATGGAAGTAGACTGCCCAACCTTCCTTCTGAGGAGTGACTGGTGGGTTTTCAACTTCCAGCCTTCTGGTTAGCAGTCAAGGGCCTTAGGCACTATGCTACCAGAGCTCTTAAAATAAACGTAGGAAACTTTAATTCACCATGTTAAATGAAGGATAGAACAACTAGAATGAAGCTCAACAAAAACACAGAACTAAATGACATTATAAACCAACTTGACCATATAGACATATACAGAACACTTTACCCAACAACAGCACAACATACATTCCTTTCCAGCACATATGAAACAGTTTCCAGAATAGACAATGTTAGGCTACAAAGAAACCTCAGTAGATGTATAAACATTGAAATACTACAAAGCATCTTCTCAAATCACAGTGCTATAAAATTAGAAATCAACAATAAGAAGATCAAAGAAAAAAAAGTCAACACATAGAAACTGAATAACACCCTGCTTAAAAACTACTAGGTAGTAGAATAAAAAGAAAAGAGAGAGAGAGAAATTTAAAAATTCCTTGAATCAAATGAGGAAAAAATAAAAGACAACATATAATAGTGGCTAAGGCACTTCCCTGCTAACCCACCAGCCACTTCTCGGAAGGAAGGTTGGGAAACCCTACTTCTGTAGTGATACTGCCTCGGAAACCCAAGGAGGGGTCGCTGTGAGTCGGGTTTGACTCGATGGCACATAACAACAACAACAACAACAACAACCAATACGTCAGGACACAGAAAAAGCAGTGTTCAAAGGGCAATTTATAGCAATAAATGCACAGAAAAAGAAGAAAGAGACAAAATCAACACCTTAACCCAAAATCTCCAAAAATTAGGGAAAAAAAAAGCTGCAAAATAAGCCTACTGTCACCAGAAGAAAAGAAATAATAAAGATTTGAGCAGAAATAAAATAAGTAGAAAACAGAAAAACAATGGAAAGAATTAATAAGACTAGAAGTTGGTTATTTGAAAAGATTAATAAAATTGACAAACCACTGGTGAATTTAACAAAGGAAAAGGAGAAGATGCAAACATGAAAAGAAATGAAAAAGTGATGTCACAACAAACCAACAGAAATAAAAAGGATAATAACAGGATGCTATGAAGAATTTTATGCCCACAAATTTGAAAACCTAAATAAATAGACATATTTTTAGAAACACACTATCTGCCTAAACAAATGCAGTAGAAAATTTGAACAGACTCATAACAAAATAAGAAATTGAAGAGGTCATAAAAAACTACCAACAAAAAAGTCCTGGCCCAGATGGCTTCACTAGTGAATTTTATCAACCATCCAGAGAAGAGCAGACACCAATTTCACTCAAACTATTTCAGAATATAGAAAAGGAGAGAATACTCCTGAATTCATTTTCTGCAGTGAGCATAACCCTGATATCCATGCCAGACAAAGACACTATTGAAAATGAAAATCACAGATCAACATCCCTCATGAAAATGGATGTAAAATTTTTCAACATAATACTAGCCAATAGAATGCAACAACATATGAAAAAAAATCCATCATAATTCAGTAAGATTGATACCAGGTATGCAAAAATGGTTCAATATTAGGAATACAATCAAGATAATCCAGCACATAAATAGAACAAAGGAAAAAAAAAAAAACATATTATCCTATCAATCCACACAGAAAAGGCATTAAACAAAATCCAACACCAATTCCTGATAAAAACTTTCACCAAATAGGAATAGAAAGGAAATTCCTTAACATAATTGAGGACATATATACAAAACCAATGACCAGCATTATTCTCAATGCAGAGAGACTGAAAGCATTCTTCTTACAAACAAGTACCAGACAAGGATGCCTTTAGCATCACTACTGTTCTATATTGTATTGGAAGTCCTTGTCAGAGCAGTAAGGCAAGAAAGAGAAATAAAAATCATCCAAACTGATAAAGAAGAAGTAAAATTATCTCTGTTTACAGATAATATGATTCCAAAAAAGGGGCCTGGTGGCATAGTGCCTAAGGTGTTTGACTGCTAACCAGAAGTTTGGCAGTTCAAACCCACCAGATGCTCCATGGAAGGAAGGTGGGACAAACAGAAGATTCCAAAGGCTCAGCAAGAAAATTACTGGAGGTAATTGAAAGTTTCAGCAAAGTGGCAGGGTACAAGATCAGCATATAAAAATCAGTTGGATTTCTTTACACTAATGAAGGATATCAGGTAAACTATATCATTTACAATAACCATCCAAAAATTAAGTACTTAGGAATAAATCTAATCAGAGACACAAAACCAAGCCAAACTCACTGCCATTGAGTCATTTCCAACTCATAATGGCCCCCACTGGATCACTGAGGCTGTAAATCTTTATGGAAGCAGACTACCTCCTTTTTCTTCCATTGAGTAGTTGATGGGTTCAAACTACTGATCTTTTGGTTAGTAGCCAAATACCTTAACCATTACACTGCCAGAGCTCCTTTAGGGACAGAAAAGATCTATATGAAGAAAACTACAAAACACTACTACAAGAGAACAGAAGACATAAATTGGAGGATATACCAAGCTCATGCATAGGAAGATTTATCAGCATGGAAATGTCAATACTACCCAAAATAATCTGCAGATACAATGCAATCTTTATTCAGATTGCATCATTAAAGATGGAAAAACTAATCACTGATTTTATATGGTGTCTTAGGCTGGATTCTTTAGAAAAGCAAAATCAGTGAAGCTTATATATGGAGAAAGAGAGAGAGAAAAATTTATCTCAGAGAAATGGATCACACAGTGGTAGAGGCTGGCAAGTCCCAAGTTCATGGGTCAAACAGCAAACTGGAGGCTTCTTCTGACTCATGTAGCTGCAGGGACTGACAAACCCAAGAATGCCATTCAGGAGCTCTGGTAGAGTAGCGCCTAAGACACTTGACTGCTAACCAGAAGGCTAGTAGTTCACTCCTACCAGCCACTCCTCGGAAGGAATGTTGGGCTATCTACTTCCATAGTGATACTGCCTCAGAAACCCAAGGAGGGTTGCCTTGACTCTATGGCACATAACAACAACAACAACATAGTAGGCTTAGCATATGATGAATCCAAGATTGGCAGTTAAAATGGTAGACTGTTGGTTCACAAGATGTAAAAAATCAGCAGGCCACTGGTTCAGCTACAGGAACCAGACAATGATGAACAAGACTCAGGATCTAGATCCAGCAGAAAGCCAGAGACCTTTCCCAAAGCTTTTCCATATATACTAAAAGCCAGCCACATCCAGAAGGAAACTCCCTTTCTACTGACTGACTGCTCATTACAGATCTCATCATGGAGGTGATTACATTATATCAGATTTCATCATGGGGAATAACTACATCATAACTGCTAAGTTACTTAGAATCACAGACCAGCCAGTTGGCGCTCCACCTCAACTATGATATATAGAAAGGAAAGAGACTCTGGATAAGTAAAATACTACTAAAGAAGAAGAACAAAGTAAGAGGCCTTATAGTTCCTGATCCCAAAACCTACTACATAGCCATTGTAGTTAAAACAGCTGGTACTGGTACAATAATAGACATATAGATTTAAGTAACAGAATTGAGAACACACAAGTAAATCCATTCTCCTACGATCACCTGGTCATTGACAAAGGCCTAAAGCATTTGACTGCTAACCAGAAGACTGACGGTTCAACCCACCAGCCACTCCTCAGAAGGAAGATTGGACAATCTACTTCTGTAGTGATACCACACTGGAATCCAAACAAAGGGTCGCCATGAGTTAGATCCGACTCAACAGCAGTGAAATTTCTTTCTTTCATGGTCAGCTGGTCATTGACAAAAGGCTGAAACTCATTAAATAGGAAAGAGATAGTCTTTCATATATAATGTTGGCAAAATTGGATATTCATTTGCAGAAAAATGAAACAGGACCCATATCTCACACCATATACAAAAATGAATTCAAGTTGGATCAAAGACCTGAATGTAAAACTGAAAACTAGAAAGACCATCTAAGAAAAAGTAGAGACAAACTTAAGTGTCCCAATACATGGCATAAATACACTATTGAATGAAATTAAAAATGAACAAACACCAGATGATAAAATAGATGACTAGGGGCTCCTAAAAATCAAACAGTTATGTGCATCAAAAAATTTCACTGGAAGAGTAAAAAGAGAACCCATGGATTGAGAAAAATAATTCTGGCAGCAACCTATCAGACAAGGGGATAATCTCAAAAATGTATAGAAAACTTCAACACCTTAACAACAAAAAGATGAATAATCCAATTAAAAGATGGGCAGAGGACATGAAAGCTTCTTCACCAAAGAAGATATTCAGGCAGCTAACAAAAAAATGAAGAAATGCTCTTGATCATTAGACATTAGAGAGATACAAATCAAAGCAACAATGAGATATCATCTCTCCCCAGCACCAATAGCAAAGTTAAAAAAGAAAGAAAGAAAGGATACAACAAATGCTGGTGAGGGTTTGAGAGACTGGAGCCCTAATAACATACTGATGGGCCTCTAAAATAATGCAACCACTGTGGAAAACAGTAAGATGCTTCCTTAAAAAGCTGGAAATAGAAATATCATAAGATCCAGCAATCCCACTACTAGGTGTATGTCCTAGAGAATTAAGAGCCATGAGAAGAATGGATATATGCACACTCATGTTCATCACAGCACTATTCACAATAACAAAAACATGGAAACAACCTAAATGTCCATCAACAGATGAATGCATAAACAAACTATGGTACATACACACTATGGACTACTACCCTATGTTAAAGAACAACGATGAATCTGGGAAACATCTGATAACATGGATGAACCTAGAAGACATTATGCTGGGTGAAATTAGTCAATCACAAAAGGACGAATACTGTATGAAAATGGTATTTAAAGAGTCAAGAAAAGGGTTTCATACAAAAAGAAATATTCTTTGACGGTTACCAGGGAACCAGGGAAGGGAAGGTAAACCACTGACTAGAAAGTAGACACATGCTAACTTGGTTTAAGAAATAAAAATAAATAAATAAAAAGAATGAAAGGAAAGAAAATACCCCAGGGGTGTCTGTTGGGCCCAGCTTGCATCAGGAGACCACCCTTGGTCCAAACCAGTAAAGTAAGGGAAGGTAAGAATATGGAAAAAAAAAAAAAAGTCATAAAAATAGCCATGCTTACATACTGCATACATACTGGTGCAATCACTGAGACTATGACCCTTAGTAACCCTTCTAGCCTGGAACTGAACTCACACCCATGGCTAAACATTCAGATAAACAATAGACAGACCTTATCAGGTAAATAATAACCCTAGGGAGGCATGCACTCCTTAGAATCATATGAAATCAAAAGGGCAGCTTTTGCCCAAGGAAAAAGCTAAGAGAGCAGGAAGGAATAGGATAGAAAGAGGAAGGAAAATGGTAAACACAGGAAGGCATTGGAAAGAGTGCTTGCACATTTTCAGGCTTGCAATCAATGTCACAAAAGAAAAGGTGTGTGAGTTGTTGAATAGAAAGCCAATTTGGTCTGTAAACTTTCACCCAAATCACAATTTTGGGGGAAAAAAGAGGCAAATTTCCTAACCAAATGAATACCAAATACTATGAAGAACTTTTACATTAGATTTGTTTTTTTAAGGCAGGATCCTTTCTGGGAAACAAACAAACAAACTTGTGCATAACAACAGAATATTTTTCCTTGAATACATCATCAAGAGGGATCACCTTCTAGAAGAAGACATCATGTTTGGCATAGAGTGCCAGTGAGGACATTAGAGACCCTTGGTGAAATGGATTGACACAACTACCACAAGATGGATTCAAACATGCTGGCAGTTGTGAGGATGATGCAGGATGGGGAAATATTTCATTCTGTTGTACATAAGGTCATAATTGACTTGACAGTAGCTAACAACAACAATAATATATCTTTAAGAGGACTCCCTGTGTGCTGCAAACTGTTAAGCACTTGAAAAGATTGATAGTTTGAATTCACCCAGAGGCCCCATGGAAGAAAGCCCTAGTGATCTACTTCTGTAAGATCACAGACATTGAAAACCATATGGAATACAGTTCTACTATGAAACACATGGGTCACCATGAATCAGATCATGATTCTCTTTTCAAGTCTCTTCTATAACTCAGTAGTAGTAGCACAATTAGGACATGGGGTGAGGAGAGGAATGTACACCCACTAAATTAAAAATAAGGAGAAGAAATTACCAGAGTTACAAAGAAAATGAAAATAATTATAAAGAATACTATTTTATGCAAAGCTATCTTAAACAAAATTAAATGTAAGATAAAATAAAAATGTAACTACAAAACTGATTTTAAAAGAGAGACAAAAGATCTACTCCATGGAAATAACAAATCTCAAAATTTCTTCCAAACTCTGAAGAAAAAGATGAATTTTTCTATTATTGCAACTGTTCTAGAGCTTTCTGATTCCTTTTATAACATCTATATAAAAGCTGTATCAAGACCAGATAAAGGTAACACACAAATTAAAAGTGTCACTTACAAATGTTGATGACAAATAAATACAACAATTGAAAGTGGAATCTGTCAGTACATTGAAACAATATATAATAAGGACAATAATGGACTATAACAAATTGGAGGAAAAGAATCCATGTATTCTTACTATTGAAGGGATGTATATATGAATGTATGAAGGAGTAAAGGAGAAGGGAAACTCTTCCTTATAGTAAAATGCTAACAGATAATGTAGAAGAAAGATAGAGTTTGATATCCTGTGTTGCTACCAGCATAGTAATAATTGATTCAGGTAAAAGTCATCTATCGACTGTTCAAATTAATAGGTAAAATATAGATTTTATCTGTTAAAGGAAAACAATATTATACACCTTCATGTATTCTTCTACCTCTGCAAATTACTTATTAATCACAAAGAAACAATAGTTATTTAACCTGGAAGACATCATGATGTCATTGGGACCAATTATGGGCTAGGCTGATGTAGATGCCCCCTGATGCATGCACTGAAAAAGACAGAGAATCAGTACTGTAGTGATCCTGCCAAAACTCAAGACACTGACATCATTAGGAAACAGCAAGTCAAACTCAATTTGTGGAACATTCTATATGGAAATTGACCTATATTTTTCAACATTTAAATGTCATGTGAGAAAAATAAATTCTGGGGGAACTTTTTCAAATGAAAGCAGACTAAAGAAGAGCTTGACTCACCTTTAACTGCTCTTCAAAAACAGTTAACAGAGATCTAAATTAACAATGTCACAATGTCTCGGAGACAACAGATCATCACAGTTCACACAAAGAAGCAAGATAAAGCAGTAGAAATAAGGAAGCAGGATATAGACCCAGAACACATCCACGAGAAAGAAGCAGCATTGGAACTCCCTGATAAGGAATTCAAAAGAATTATACTTAGGTATCTTCAAAGGATTGAGAGACAGATCAATGAAAATACTGACACAATTAAGGAAAACACACACACACACACACACAAACTCTAGAACAATTATGGAAGAAATACAAGAACAAAATGACAAAATAAATGAAAAATTGTTGTTGTTGTTGTTTGCCATTGAGTCGGCCCTGACTCATAGTGACCCCTCCTTGGGTTTCGGAGGCAGTATCACTACAGAAGTAGGATTGCCCAACTTTCCTTCTGAGGAGTGGCTGGTGGGTTTGAACTGCCAGCCTTCTGGTTAGCAGTCAAGTGCCTTAGGCACTATGCTACCAGAGCTTCCCAAGGGGCATATTTAGGGTTCCTAATATATGGCATAAATATACTATCAAGCATTACCCAAAATGCACAAACAGCAGAAGAGAAACTAGATGAATGGGGCCTTCTAAAAAATCAAATATTTATCAGCTTCCAAAGATTTCTTCAAAAAAGTCAAAAGAGAACCTGTAGATTGGGAAAAATATTTGGCAATGAGATATCTGACAAGGGATTTATCTCTAGAATTTATAGAAAATTCCAACATCTCAACAACAAAAGGCCAAACAATCCAATTAAAAATTGGTCAGAAGACATGAATAGACAATTCACCAAAGAGGATATTCAGGCAGCCAACAAACATATGAAGAAATGATCAGGATCATTAACCATTAGAGAGATGCATATCAAAACAACAATGAGATACCATTTTGCCCCAGCATTAGTAGCAAAGTTCAACAAGACAGAAAATAACAAATGCCGGTGAGGATGCAGAGAGTTTGGGACTCTCCTACACTGCTGGGAGGACTGTCAAATGATACAAGCACTGTGGAAAGCAGTATGGTAATTCTTTAAAAAGTTGGAATCAGAAATATCATTTGACCCAGCAATTCCATTACTAGGCATATATCCTAAAGAAGTGAGAGCCAGGACAAGAACAGATATATGCACACCCATGTTCATTGCAGCACTCTTTACATAACATTCTTTCTGGAAACAACCTCAGTGCCCAACAATAGAAGAATGGATAACCAAACTATGGTACATACACCAATTGAATATTATGCAACCCTAAAGAATACCATCGAATCTGCAAACATCGCGTAACATAGATGACTTTGGAGGACTTTATGCTGAGTGAAATAAATCAATCACAGAAGGACAAATATTATATTAGTCCATTATTGTAAAAAGATGAGGAAAGATTTAAATATGGAAGGAAATTTTCTTTGTTGGCAACAAGGGTGGGAAAGGAGGGGAGGGAACACAGTTAGATAGGTAGAGACAAGTATTGATTTGAGTGAAGAGATGGGCAATATACCAAATGTGAGTGGTCAACACGGTGCCACTGAGGAAGAGGAAGACAGAGAGAGGTGCATGGAAGGTATAGACAACAAAGATAAACACTTTTGCACGTACAATACTGTGTTTTCAGTGAAGGCAAACATTGATAGACAGATGGAGAGATGGGAGGGCAGGCAGAACCACTAGGAATGTCTATGCAGAGGGGGAGTATGCCCAAGACCATGTATAGGGTTGGCAGACAGTGTTTCTACAAGTACATTGCTATGTTCTGTAAGAATTCTTAAGTATATAGTAAAGATGACAAGGGACAAGATTGTAGTCACTTCTGGGTCACAGCCAGCTACCCAGAGGGAGCAAATAGTTGGACCTGTGGGTTCAGGATCATAGTTGCAGGGGACATCAAGCTCAATTGGCATAACATACTACACAAAAACATTGTTCCACATGCTACTTTGGTGAGTAGTGACTGGGATCTTAAAAGCTTGTAAGCAGCCATTTAGATGCAACAATTGGTCTCTCTTCATCCAGAGCAAAGAAGAATGAAGAAAACCACAGACACATGGAAACCATTAGTCCATGGGAATGGTACACCATGTGATCCTCAGCATATATGACTATGAGACCAGAAGAAGTAGATGGTGCCTGGCTACCACTGTCAACCACTCAGAGGGGGATCTATGTAGGAGGTCCTGGATAGAGTAGGAGAACAATGTGGAACAAAACTCAAAATCATTAAAAAAAAAAAAATTAGGAATGGCTGAAGTAATTCATAATAATAATGGTTCTGGAAAGGAAATACTATAGGTTGATATCTATAGTTTCCAAGGAAATACTATAGGTTGATATCTATAGTTTCCAAGGTAACAGTTGACAAAAAGTCCAGAACCATTCCTAATTTTAAAAATATGAATTAAAAAATACAATAGGACAACAGAAATCTCTCCAAAATGATTTCATCCCTGAAGACCTGTTGGGGCAATGGTTAAGTGTTCAGCTGCTAATGAAAAGGTCAGCAGTTTGAGCCCACCAGCTGTTCTTGGAAGAAAGATGTGGCAGTCTGCTTCCATAAAGATTTACAGCCTTGGAAACACTATGTGGCAGTTTACAAGTATTTTTTCTGTACCTGTAGAAGAAAACAATAAAACCTTACTGAATAACATAATAGGACCTCTGGTGGCACAGTGCTTAAAGTGCTCAGCTGGTAACTGAAATGGGTGGGGGGACGGACGGTTCAAACCCACAAGTGCTCTGTGAGCTGCTGTGTGTGCTGCTCTGTGATGTGGCAGTCTGCTTACTAAAAGATTACAGCCTTGGAAACGCTATGGTGCAGTTCTACTCTGTCCCATATTGACTGTTTTGGAATTGACTCCATAGCAGAGGATTTGTTTTTGGTTTTTCAGGAACATAAGGGAAAACCTGAGTAAACTGAGTGATGTACCTATAAAAAGATAATTTTATAAAAAAAGTAATTTTCCAGAAGTTAATAAATTCCAAAATAATACCAAGATCACACTAAATTTTGCCTTGAAAAATGTAAAAAGATCTGAAAATTATGAGACTCAAAAGTGGGAAGGCTCATGGTAAAGAGTATTAAATGTACCAGTAGTCCCCAATTTAGACATATTCAGCTTGCAATGAATCACATTTACCACCATCTGTTTTTTTTAGGTTTTGTGCATTTAATCACTACTAATACATACTATACAGATTGTGGTGTATGATTTGCTGATGTTATCATTCTTGGATGTTCATTTGCAGATGGTCAATTTTATGATTTGCTGTTCAAAACACTACCATATACATTTAGTTTTCTAAACTAAGTCAGGGGTTTCAGTTGCATGACAACATGGACCCAGATGTTGATTGCTTTGCAAATTACAAAGGCAAATTAGGGAAGCAGTGAGGTATTATCAGGAAACACATGAAGAAAAAAAAAAAAGTACCATACAGACAACTTTCACTAATTTTCTGACTAGAAACCTCACCCTCATTTCCAGAGATAATCCAGATCATTTTCTAGAACCTTCCACAAGTGGAGTTATTACAGCAACTGACAAAATGCCAATGTTGTACAATTCTACCTCATCAGAGTAAATTTTTATGATTAGTGTATATTTAAACTATATATTAAAATACATCTTTAAATTCATATGTAATATTTCTAACCCTCAAAGGTAAATAAAGATTGGATGTATAATGATACTGATAATAAAAGGCAATAATAATAAAAACTAAAAAAAAAAAAAATGAGCTTTTTGGCTGATAATATTTTTTTTTCACTTGATTTACACATTTGAGAAAGATATACATGCATTCCATGATTGAGTGAAAAAAAGTGTGATTACACTCATTCAGCTACACGAAGTAAAAAAGAGGTTTGCACTTAATGAAATACCCTTATTATTATTATTATTATTATTTTAAGACCTAGTTTTACATTCAACGTTACGTGGACATTTAATTTCACTCCCCATTTACCATCTCCAACCCTAACCCAGTCTCCTCCCCTCCCTACCCAGTAACCCTCCCCCTGTGCCCCTCATATTTATGCACTCCTATTTGTCCTGCATTTCCTCAACCTGAATATTGATCCTCTGGTGCCCCGTGGCCCATTGCTGTAAGGGATTATTACCATAGAGTATGTGGGTGAGTCATCCTGGGTTGAGTGGTCTGCATGTACATCTTGTTAACTATTGGGCTGAGAGTCAACCCATGGGGGTGAGTTTATTCCAGGCGCAGAATGTATTCCAGGGCCATAGTATTGGGGGTCTCATCAGACTTTCCCTGACCAGTAATTCTGGTCATTATTGAGGTTTTGAATTTTGTTCCACGTTTTTTTTTTTTTTTTTTCCCCTCACTTTATCCAGGATCTCCAGATTTGATCCTTTCCTGAGAGTGGTTGGCATTGGTAGCTGGGCACCATCTAGTTCTTCTGGTCTTGAGGGACATAATGTCCTAGGGTTGATTGTTTCCAAATAACCCTTTTTTTTTTCACATTCTTCTTCACTTCTGACCCTAGGAGACCGTTAGCTGTATCTTAGATAGCCACTTGAAAGCTTTTAAACCCCAATCACTACTCACCAATGTAGGATGCGGAACAAAGCTTTTATGTATTTTGTTGTGCCAATTGAGTCTGGTGTTCCCCGATACTATAGTCCTGAGACAATAGATCTATTGGATCTCTCTTCCATAGTGTCTGGGTGTCTGTGAGAGATTGCTCTGTGTCTGTCTTCTATTGTTTCTGTAAGGATTGTAGGTATTTTGTATCACTAGAGTCTGTGCAAGATTAGCCTCAGCTGAATCTATCCTTGGTCTAGAGTATCCTCCTGTTCACTGACCCCCATCTGATCTTCTGAGGTGTTTATGTGTTGATCTGTAGCACGGTGTTTGGTCTTAACGGTAATGCAGTATTGTGGGCACACTGGTTGGTATTAACATCTGTTGTCTATCTCTTATGTGCACAATTTGGTGTCCTCCCATTTCCTAATGTTACCATGGTGGTCACAGTTCCTTTCCATATATCCCTCCCCTTACTCATGTCAGTGTGTTGACCCCAACTAGCCCGAAATTGATCCCTCCACTTCCCTCCCCATCCTGGTAACCTACAACGTGAGTTCCCTTTCCCAAGCAAACCCTTCTTTGTCTTTTTACAGTAATGAGCTCATACAGTACTTGTCCTTCTGTGATTGACCTATTTCACTGAGCATAATGTCCTCCAGGTTCATCTAGGTTGAGAGATGATTCACATATCGCTCATTGTTCTTTACTGTAGCATAGTATCCCATTGTGTGCATGTACCATAATTTGGTTATCCACTCATCTATTGATGGGCATTTAGGTTGTTTCTATCTCTTTGCTATAGTGAATTTTGCTGCAATGAACATAGGTGTACATATGTCTTTTTGTGTGCTATCTCTCACCTTTTTAGGATATATTCCTAGTAATGGAATTGCCAGGTCAAAAGGTACTTCTATTTTCAGTTTTTTAAGGAAATACCATACCGTTTGCCACAATGGTTGCACTATTTTACAATCCCACCAGCAGTGCACAAGAGTTCCAATCTGCAACCTCATCACCATTTGTTATTTTCTGACCTGTTGAACTTTGTTATTATTGCTGGGGTGAGATGGTATCTCATTGCTGTTTTCATTTACATCTCTCTAATGATTAATGAAGGAGCTCTGGTGGCATAGTGCCTAAGGCACTTGACTGCTAACCAGAAAGCTGGCGGTTCAAACCCACTAGCCACTCTTGGAAGGAAAGTTGGGAAATCTACTTCCATAGTGATACTGCCTTGGAAACCCAAGGAAGGGTTGCTATGAGTCGGGTCTGACTCGATGGCACATAACAACAACAACAACAATTAATGATCACGAGCTATTTCTCATGTGTTTGTTGGCTGCCTGTATATCTTCTTTGGTGAAATGTCTGTTCAAGTCTTTTGCCCATTTGTGAGTTGGATTATTTGTCTTTTTGGTGTTGAGGTGGTGAAGTTTTCTATAGATTTTGGAGATAAGTCTTTTATCAGATATGTCATAAGCAAATATTTTCTCCCAATCTGTAGGTTCTCTTTTTATCCTTTTAATGAAGTCTTTAGATGCACATAAGAATTTATTTTTTAAAAGGTCTCAGACATCTAGCTTCTCTTCTACCTCCTGCGCATTCTGGGTTATGCTTGATAGTCTATTTACATCATAAATTAGGGCTCCCAGATTTGCCCCTATTTTCTCTTTGATGAATTTTATAGTTTTGTGTTTTACACTTAAGTCTTTGATCCAGCTGAGTTTGTTTATGTGTTTGCGGTGAGGTATGGGTCTTGTTTCATTTTTCTGCAGGTGGATATCCAGTTTTGCCAGCACCATTTCTTAAAGAGGCTGTCTCTTCCCCATTTAGTGGGTTTTGGACCTTTGTCAAAGATCAGTTGTCCATAGATGGAGAGTTCTATATCTGGATTTTGAGTCTGTTCCATTGATCTATATGTCTATCATTGTACCAATACCATGCTGTTTTGACTTCTGTGAATGTATAGTAGTTCTTAAGATCCAGGAGTGTGAGACCTCCCACTTCGTTTTTCTTCTTGAAAAGTGCTCTGCTTATCTGAGGTCTCTTTTCTTTCCATATGAAATTAGTAATTGGTTTTTCCATGTCCTTAAAAAATTTTTGGAATCTGGATCGAGATTGCATCAAATTTGTAGATTGCTTTAGCTAGTATTGACATTTTTACAATATTCAGTCTACCTATCCATGAACAAGGTAGGTTCTTCCATTTATGTAGTGCCTTTGTTGTCTCTTGTAGCAGTGTTTTATAGTTTTCTTTGTATAGGTCTTTTGTGTCTGTGGTGTGATTTATTCCTAGATATTTTATCTTTTTAGTAGATATTGTTAATAGTATTGTTTCCCTTATTTCTTTATCAGAGGACTCTTTGTTGTTGTAGAGGAATCCAACTGATTTTTGTATGTTGATCTTGTATCCTGCCACATTGCTGAACCTCTCTATTAGTTCCAGTAGTTTTTTTATTGAGTCCCTTGGGTTTTCTATGTACAGGATCATATCATCTGCAAATAGTTTTAATTCCTCTTTGCCAATTTGTATGCTTTTTATTTCTCTTTCTTGCCTTATTTCCCTGGCCAGGACTTCTAAAACAATGTTAAATAGAAATGGTAATAGAGAGATCCCTGTCTGGTTCCCATTTGTAAGAGGAATGCCTTGAGTCTTTCTCCATTAGTAATGATATTGGCCGTTGGCTTTGCATATGTATGTTTTATTATGTTGAGAAATTTCCCTTCTATCCCTATTTTGCTGAAAGTTCTGAACAGGAATGGATGTTGGATTTTATCAAATGCCTTTTCTGCATCGATTGACATAATCATATGGTTCTTTTCTTTTGTTTTGTTTATGTGGTGGATTACATTGATTGTTTTTCTGATGTTGAACCATGCTTGTAAACCTGGTATGAATCCCACTTGTTTCAGGTGTATTAATTTTTTGATATGTTGTTGGATTCTTTTGGCTAGGATTTTGTTAAAGATTTTTGCATCTATGTTCATGAGGGATATTGGTCTGTAGTTTTCATTTCTAGTGATGTCTTTCCCTGGTTTTGGTATTAGTGTTATGCTTGTTTCATAAAATGAGTTTGGGAGTATTCCATCTTTTTCTATGTTCTATAATAGCTTGAGTAGGATAAGTGTCAGCTCTTCTCTGAATGTTTGGTAGACTTCTCCAGTGAAGCCATCAGGGCCAGGTTTTTTTTTTGTGGGAAGTTTTTTTTTTTTTTAATGACCTGTTTGATTTCTTCTTTTTTATAGGTCTGTTCAAGTATTCTATCTGTGAGTGGAATTATTTAGGTAGGTCTTGTGATTCTATAAACCTGTCCACCTTCTGGGTTCCCAAATCTGTTAGAGTGCAGTTTTTCATAATATTCTGTCAATATCTTTTTTATTTCAGTTGGTTCTGTTGTGATGACACCTTTTTCACTTACAATTCTTATGATTTGGATCTTCTCTTTCTTTTCTTTTGTTAGATCTGAAAATGCAATTTTATTGATTTTTTCGAAGAACCAGCTTTTTGTTTTGTTGGTTCTCTCTATTTTTTTTTTCTGTTTAATTTATTTCTGCTCTGATCTTTGTTATTTCCTTACTTCTAGATGCTGTAGGATTCTTTTGTTGTTCTATTTCTAGTTGTTGGAGTTGATGAGTTAGTGTTGATTATGTTTCTTTCCTCTTTTTTGATGTATACATTTATTGCTATAAACTGTCCTCTGAGTGCTGCTTTCACTGTGTTCAATAGGATTGGGTATGATGTATCTTCATTCTCATTTGTTTCTAGGAAATTTTTATAATAGACATTATAGATTTTTTTATAAACAGTAAGGTGAAAAATATCATAAGAGACAAAAAAGGACATATGATGCTGAAAGGGTCAATTGACAAAGAAGACATTATGATAATAAACATTTATGCACCCAATGAAAATGCTCCAAAATACGTGAAGCAAATATTAACTGAATTAAAAGGGACAATAGACAACTCTACAATAATAGGAGACTTTAACACATCACTTTCAAAGAGGGACAGATCAACTAGAAAAGAAACTCAACAAAGATACAGAACTCAATAATACCATCCACCAACTCGACCTCATAGATATATACAGAGCATTTCACTCAACAAAAGCACAATTCACATTCTTCTCCAGTGCACATGGATCCTTCTCCAGAATAGACCATATATTAGGACATAAAACAAGCCTCAAAAATTCAAAAGCATTGAAATACTACAAAGCATCTTTTCAGACCACAATGCTATAAAATTAGAAATTAATTATAGGAAGAGCAAGGAAAAAAACATCAAACATATGGAAGCTGAACAATTCATTGCTCAAAAACTATTGGCTGAGAACATATTATCCATTCAATTTGATAAGATGGATCATCCAGAAATCAATGTATATATGAGCTTTGATATATGATAAACATGACTTTTTAAAACAGTAAAGGGGATTAATTAATAAACAACATTGGAAAACCTGACTTTATTTGAGAGATTACTAAAAGTACATCCTTCCCTCATGCCAATATAGAAATGATTCCTAAATGTGTAAATATTTTATATCTAAATATTAAAGTATAATATACCATGACAAAAAAGAGACAAGTTTTATAATTATGTATATGTGTATGTGAGGAGCCCTGGTAGTGTAGAGATTAAAGTGCTTGACTGCTAGGCAAAAGGTGGGTGGTTCAAACCCACCAATCATTATGCAGGAGAAAATTGGGGCAATCTGATTTCCTAAAGATGAACAGCCTTGTAAACCCCATTGGGCAGTTCTATTCTAGCCTATAGGGTTGCTATGAATCAGAGTTGATTCGACTGCAATGGATTTCATATGTGTGTACATGTTTGTTGTAGTTGTTAGGTGTCGTTGAGTCAGCTCTGACTCATAATGACCCTATGTACAACAGAACAAATTAATTCCCAGTCCTGTGCCGCCTCACAATCCTTGCTGTATCTAAGCACATCAATGCAACCCCTCTGTCAATCCATCTTGTTGAGGGTCTTCCCCTTTATTGTTGATGTTGCACTTTACAAAGAATGATAGATATCTTTCTCCAAGGAATGGTCCCTTCTGGCAACATGACCAAAGTAGGTGAGACGAAGTCTGGCCATTCTCACTTCCAAAGAGCATTCTGGCTGCACTTCCTCCAGGACAGATTTGTAGGTATTTTCAGTAATCTTTGCCAACACCACAACTCAAAACATCAACTCTTCTGCATTCTTCCTTATTCATTGTCCAGCTTTCACATGCATATGAGAGACTGAAAATACCATGGCTTGGGTGAGGCAAATCTTAGCTTCAAAGAGGCATCTTCACCCTTCAGCACTTTAAAGAGGTCTTTTGCAGCATATTTGCCCAGTGCAATGCATCGTCTGATTTCTTGACTATGCGATCATATTTCTTTGGAATGGGTACAAATATGGATCTCTTCCAGTCAGTTGGCCAGGTAGCTTTCTTCCAAATTTCTTGGCATAGATTTATTTCCTGTCTTTTTAATGACCTCTTGCTTTCTTCATGGATGATGTTCTTGATCTCATTTCACAATTCTTCTGGTTTTCAGTCATTGGTGTTCAATCCATTATATATATTCTTTAGATGGTGTCTACATTCAGGAGGGATACAAATGAGGTCAGATTTTGGTTCTTGTGGACTTGTTTCAATTGTCTTCAGCTTCAAGTTGAACTTGTATATGAGCAGTTGATAGTCTGTTCCACAATCAGCTCCTGGCTTTGTTTTGGCTGAAGATAACAAACTTCCCCATTGTCTCTTTCCACAGATGTAGCTGATCTGATTCTTGTGTATTCCTTCTGGCAAAGCTCTTCCCTGGTCATATTTTGAGCCCTTTTCAACCTGAGGACCACATCTTCTAGCAGTGTATTGGGCAATGTTTCAGGGCTACTCATAAAATTTTCCATTACTACATCAGACAGTGTTTACTGATATTCAGAAGGTTTTCAATGGCCAATTCTTTGAGAAGTGATGGCTCCTTCCTTCTTCCAAGTCTGTCTTAGTCTAGAAGCTCTGTTGATACCTGTCCACCATGGGTGACCCTGCTGGAATTTGAAATACTGGTAGCATAGGCTCCAGCCTCACAGCAACATGCAAGCCACCACTGTATGACAAACTGACAGATAAGTGGTGGCCCCTTCTTTACATGTTAGTAGAAGGGGATGACAGGCATTCTAATTATGTCAGAAAAAACATGTGAAAAAAAATTACCTCAAAAAGAACAAAACTTTTCTTTGTTAAATGTTGTTGTTGTTGTTATGTGCCCACTCATAGCAACCCCTACTTTCCTTACTATGTTAAAAGATACTTTTAAAAACGGATTGCCATCAGAGATGCAAATCAAAACCACAATGAGATACCATTTCACTCCCACAAGATGGTTAAAGGTGCCTGATGGCCCAGTGGTTAAGTATTCAGCTGTTAACAGAAAAGGTCAGTGGATTGAACTGACAAGCTGCTCCATGAGATAAAAATGTGGCAGTCTGCTTCCATAACATTTAAGCCTTGGAAACCCTATGGATAGTATTACTCTATCCTGTCTGGCCTGACAAATATTGGACTCAATGGCAATGTTTTTCATTTTAGGATAGCTGAGACAGAAAAAAAAGGAAAAAAGCCAGAAAATAACACACAATCATCTCAATTATTCTTTTTGAGAGTCTCTTTTAGTCTGAACTGTTTATTTCACCAAACATGATGCCCCTCTTCAGAGACTGTACCTTCCTGATAACATATCTGAAATAATGAGACAATGTCTCATTATCATTGCTTCTAAGGAGCATTCTGGCCATACTTTATCCAAGATAGATTTTTCCATTCTTCTGGCAGTCCATGGTGTATATTCAATATTCTTCACCAACATCAAAATTCAAATGCAACAATTCTTCAGTTTTCCTTAATTCTTTCTTGCTGGACTATTTAAAAAACAAAAACAAGTAAGAATCAACCCAAAATAAATCCATTAAATTTAGCAAAAATATTTACCAGTTTGTGAAGTTAATCTGAGAGACTGTAGAGTACATGTGAAAAATCAGAATACCACATTTTGTGGGAAACCTCTTAGGAAAAAGTAAACATCCAGGAAGCAGATGGAGAAGCAGACATGACTTTGTCTGCTTAGATCCAAAGAAGCCAAAGAATAGCCATAACCAGTAATTTTATATTTTGGAGAACTTTCAGTAGTATAACAACTATGTCAAAAAGAGTGATATAATGAACTGCCCCATGATAGAGAGAATAAGAGGTAGATGAGTGAAGGAGGTGGAATTCATTTGTGAAGTGTTGTAAAGAAATTGCATGGATACCACTATGTTAGACAAAGTGTTTGAGGCAAGTTTCACATGAAGAACAGAGGGAACAGCATCTAACATTTTATTTGGCTGGGATAAACAGATGTTTTTCCTTTGACATGTAAAATAGACAAAGAGTTCTTGATAAAATAGCAATGTAAGTCCAAGTTCCATTTTTCAGTTTACACTTTCAAAGTGAAATGGAGATATAGTGTTTCATAGCAACTCTTAGTCATTCTCATTGTTTTCATGATCAAGAACCATTTGCTCACATCTAATTTTATGTTCTAATTCAATCAAAACAAATGTGAACAGCAGGACTTTCCATGTCCCTGGAGATTTTGTGTGGGCAAATCTCAGTGGATGCTGGCTGCTTTAGAAATAGGATCTGCCCTTTAAAGGAGCAAGATTTCCACTCCCAGCCTCCTTGGCCTGAAAACATGTAGCCACCTTAAGGAAATAATGATCTAGAGAAAAAGTTATATATAAAATTTTCCTGAGACTGAAATAAACACAAATAGGAAGGAAAGAGGGGGGAAAAATAAGTATTGTGAAGCACCAGACCCCTTTAGAGAGAATGACTCAGAGTCATAAGGAGTATCAAGGAATCACATATCTTTAGGAAGGGAAAACACAGCAACCCCATAGAGGGTTGAATCATATGAAAATGTCTTTTCTTCCAGACCACAGAACTCCCTCCTCATCCATGAGGCTTGTAACTATTTTCAACTTGTCAACCACTGAGAGGAAAAACATCTGATCTGGTCCCTTCCACTACAAGTGTCATTTTCTTCAGGTCACTTAACCTGATCCAGGTTATAACTTCATTTATATTGTAATCAAATTTAAGACAAAAATTTATGAAGGATAATTATATATTGTAAACATGAATAATTTGGTAGGAAAATAAAATGATCATGGATCTTACATCATATTGCCAAAAATACATAGTGCAAAAAAATAATAAAATTATAAGAAAACATCATGAAATCACAATGAGAAAATTAAGTGGACATCTCTCAATAAAGAGTAGAAAACTTGGTGAGAAAAAAAGTTATGGATAACAGAGAAATTGAGCAACACCTTTGATAATATTGATTTAATAGATGTATAATAAGTCTGCAACTTAAAATTGTTGTTGTTGTTATGTGCCATCAAGTTGGACCTGACTCATAGCAACCCCTTAAAATTAGAGAATATAAAGCCTTTGAAAGTACTTGTAGAACAGAACACTAAAATTGGACTAGACTCAACAAATACCAAAGAAGAGATATAGGTATTTAGAGGTTATTTGACCACAATGTAATGAATGTAATTTGAAGTCAACAATAAAGTGAGTAGCCAAAGAAATTCATCTCTTCCTTCAAAATATTTGGTAAAGAGCATACTTAAAAATAACTTAAGATAAAAAAAAAATAATCATAAAGGAAATTAGAAAATATTCAGAACAGAATGCAAATTTCTACAGCATTTGCAAAGTACTGGCCTCCTGAGCCATTGAAACTGATATGCAATGAAACTAGAGAATGTTTGCTTAACTGTCCCCAGAAACTTTTTACTTTTCACATGCCTTGAGTATTAAAGCTGAAGACAGTTGTCTCCTTAAAGGTGAAGCTAATTCATTTCCATTCAGAGGATGAAAAACCTTCTATCTCTCTGAGAGGGACAAAAGGTTACATTCCTGAATCTGGAGCTGAGAAACTGGAAAGGGTGGTTGAATAGTTCATAGTTTAGTGAAGACAATTAGAGAGTGATCTCCCTAAACTAAACCAAATTTACTGTCATCGATTCAGATCCAACTCATAGCGACCCCTCCTTGGGTTTCTGAGGCAGTATCACTACGGAAGTAATTGCCCCATTTTCCTTCCCAGGAGTGGCTGGTGGGTTTGAATCACCAGCCTTCTGGTTAGCAGTCAAATGCCTTAGCGTAGTGGTCACCATAGGTGCTTACATTTAAAAAAGAATGAGACTCTGGATTATAAAAATGGGCAGGCTCATTATATCCTCCTCCTCTCAGAATTTATTTACATTTCAAAAGGTAAGGATCCAATATCCTCCCATCTCTCCAGGAGGACATGTGAATATTTTCTGCTTCTATATATATGGAGGGTCCTCTGGTAGCATAGTGCGAAGGCACTTGACTGCTAACCAGAAGGCTGGCAGTTCAAACCCACCAGCCACTCCCCGGAAGGAAGATTGGGCAATCTACTTCCATAGTGATATCATCTGGGAAACCCAAGGAGGGGTCACTAAGAGTTGGAGTCGACTCAATGGCAGTGAGTTTGGTTTTATATATGTAGACATGTTCATTTTTCTGGGTCTCTTACCATCTGAATCAAGAGCACTTGTAGAATTGAGACAGATTTTGCAATATTACCCTGGCTGGGTCTCTATCTTATGCAAGTCAGATAACATCTCAGATCCCACACAGCTTCTGACTTAACAATATATTTTTAAAAGAAACTGTGTGAGAAAGTAAGTAAAAATAAAAACAGAAATTAATTAAATGAAAATATAGACAAACTTCCAGCAAAGCAGAGCATGTGAGTTTCTGAGGCGGTATCACTACGGAAGTAGATTGCGCAATCATCCTTACGGGGGTGTGGATGATGGGTTTGAACTTCCAGGCTCTGGTTAGTAGTCGAATGACTTAGGCACTATGCTGCCAGGGCTCCTGTGTAAAGAACAGCATGCATAAATTACTGATTTCAGGAATAAGAAGAAAATGAAAATATATAGTTGGAATAAAAAAAAAAGTCATAGAAGGACTTTTTTGTTTGTTTTGTTTTCCCAGTAGTAGAGAAAATTAGTCTGACTAGAATAACAAAAAGGAACCCTGGTAGTGCAATGGTTAAGCCTTCAGTTGGTAACTGTAAGGTCGCAATTGTGTGGGAGAGCGAGATTTGGCTATCTGTTCCGATAAAAATTGCAGCCCAGAAAATCCTATGGGGCAGTTCTCCTCTGACAAGTAGTATCTCTATGAGTCAGAATGGAATCAAAGGTGCACAACCACAAGAGAACAACAAAAATGCCAGAAAGATAGATAATAGATTTACATAAACGTAGACTTAGATTACCAAAAAACTTAAAAAAAAAATGCACACATCAATTCAATGTTCAGTTCAATTAATTTAGACAGTTGTATACATTCATGTATATTCAAGTATAGCAGGGATTGTGGGGCTGGTGCGGGATCGGGCAGTGTTTCGTTCTGCTGTGCATGGGGTCACTATGAGTCGGAAACGACTGGACGGCACTTAACAACAACAACAACAACATACATTCATGTAACCACAATTGAAAACAAGATGCAAAACTTGTCCATAACCACTGGTATTGCTCTTATATCTCTTTTCAGTCACTTTCCTACTTCTCCGTATACCCCCAAATATTGATAGCTGGTATCTATCACCACTGATTAGTTTTGCCTATTCTTAAAATTCAAATAAATGAAAACATAAGATGTACTCTTTGGATATGGTTTCTTTCATTTAGTGTAATATTTTTGAGAGTCATATGGTATGGTATGCATCAGTAATTCCTTCGTGTTGCTAAGTAGTTTTCCATTTTATGAATGTATCACAATTTATTTTATATATATGTGTGTATAACAAACAAACTAAATATATACATACACACATGTATATGAATATATACACATATATGGAGCTCTGGTGGTATATCGGATAAGGGCTTGACTGCTAACCAGAAGGTCAGTGGTTCAAACACACCATCTTCTCCATGGAAGGAAGACTAGGTGATCTACTTCCATAAAGATTTACAGCCTCAGAAACCCAATGGGGGTCGCTATGAGTCAGAAATGACTCGGTGGCAGTGAGTTTGTTTTTTTTTTTTTGGTTTATGTACCAGAAGATTGGTGGTTCAAACCCATCAGCCTCTCCTCAGAAGGAAGGTTGGGCAATCTACTTCTATAGTGATACTACCTCAGAAACCCAAGGAGGGGTTCCTATGAGTCAGATCTGATTTGATGGCAGTGAGTTTTTTTTTTTTTTTTTTTTTTGGTACATATGTGTATGTATGTATCACTGATTCTCTTTCTCTAGAGAATGCTAAGACACTCATTTTCATTTTCATTTGCCTTTCCTAATAAGGAGGTCTCGTGGCACAGCAGATAAGGCACTTGGATGCTAATCAGAAGGTCAGAGATTCAAACCCAACAGCATGGCACCTAACCACTACATTATTCTCTTTGAGTTAAGTATCTATCCTTTACTAAAACAACAGTCTATATTACCATAGCTTTACCCTAACACTTGAAATGAGGTGCCATGAAAACTAACTTTGTTCTTTTTACAAAAATGTTTTTTCTATGATAATTCCTTTTATCATCCATGCATATTTTAGAGTAAATTTGTTGATAATATAGAAGAAATCCTGCTAAGGTATTAGTTGGGATTGTCTTGAGTCTGTAAATTAATTTGAGGAGATTTGAAATCTTAATCATATCGATTTTTTTCCATCTATGAACATAATATGTATCTCCATTCATTTTGTTCTGTGAGTTGTTTTATCAGTGTTTTGAAGTTTTCTATATAAAAATCCTGTATTGCCTGTTCGTCTGTCTGTATTGCATATGAAGACAGACCATATTTCCAATTTCTAGGTAGCCATAAGACTGTTAAGAATGAGACACATACACCCACTGGGATCATTCATTCCACCAGTGTTACGTTCATCTGTGACTGAGAGGGACACAAAAAATACTTACAGTGTTGGCAAAGTGAAAGGCATTCTTATTGACAGAAAGTAAACAGTAGACAGTAACAAAAGATTGTCAAAGGGGAAATGCTTACCCTTCCTCAAATTACCTATGACCATTCTTACGTCCTTGGGCAGACATGCTGAGGTTCAGGTCATATGCTGTGTTCACATCATTGTTGCCTCTATCACCACACTGCCTGGTGTGGGGAGGGGGCTGCTGCACAGCTCCTGAAGTTTCTGCTCTGATACTGGGCCTCACTGGGCCTTGCCTTGCTGATGGGAAACTCCTGAACCAGATCTCCCAAGCTTTTGCTGCTGGGTCCTTCTAGGCCTCTGCCACTGGCTCCTGCCATGCTATCTATGCCTTCACTGCCTGAAGGCCATCATGGCTCCTGCCATCTTCCCCAAAGGTGAGGCATGTGAAACCTTTGCGTGGGGCATACTCAGGCCTCTGCCCTGCATGGCCAAATGTTACAATGCCTTTAGCTCCCTGCTGTAAGACACTCAGCTCTCTCTGGGGCTACCTGCTGTCTCATAGTTCCTGCCATTTGTACTGCTGATGCCATTTCTGTGCCGCTTGGCTCTGCTGTGCTTGCTGTCGTTTCCTGCTGACTCATGCCATCTTCAGTGTTAACAGCTCCCTTTTCTGGGTCTAGGAGGTACTCAGTTTAAGGTCCCTGGGTCCAAAGGACACACTGCACTCTAGACTCTTCTTGATGGTAGTGAAATCCATTGAATCTCTGTGGGTTTCTGTCTATATAACCAAACTCTTTCTCAATTTCAAGTCTTGGTCCTCCCAGTAGGACCATGAAGGGATCAATCCCCTCATTGGACTCCAGGTCAGTCAGTCCTATTGGGTGGATTCTCAAACCACTATTTGCTTAGTAATTGATCAATCTTTCACAAGATTGTGGCCCAGCCAATCATTTTGTGGGAGTTACAAGACCATGACTACAAAGCATGACTGAAAAGCATTTTATTGCAACACAGCTCCTATGCATGTGCTATTAGATTTATATCTACTTATTTCATTTTTAGTACTTTTTAAATGGTCTTTAAAATATATTTTCCAATTTCCAATTGTCCATAGCAATTATAAAGGAATGCAGATGATTTTGGTATATTGTTTTTGTATCTTGCTTCTTTTTTTTTTTTTTTAATAATTCATGGAATGTTCTATGAAGCCAATAATGTCATCCAAAAATAGAATGAACTGTTTTCTGTCTTTCTAATAGTATTTTTTTTCTTTTTCTTGTCCTGTTACACTTAATAGAACTTCTGATATGATATTGAATATGGGTGGTGAGAAAGGACATCTTTGACTTGTTCCTGAGAAGGAGGAAGACATTCAGTCTTTCACTATTGAGTATGATATTGTTGTTGTTGTTGTTGTTGTTGTTGTGTGCCATCGAGTCGGCCCCGACTCATAGCGACCCCTCCTTGGGTTTCCGAGGCAGTATCACTACGGAAGTAGGATTGCCCAACCTTCCTTCCGAGGAGTGGCTGGTGGGTTTGAACCGCCAGCCGTCTGGTTAGCAGGCAAGTGTCTTAGCCACTATGCTACCAGAGCTCCAGAGTATGATATTAGCTTTAGTTTTTATTAGATACACTCTATCAGGTTGCAAAAATTCTGTTCAATTTCTAAGACTTTGCTGGATTAAAGAAAAGAAAAATGAATGCATGTTTGCATAGTCAAGAGTTAGCCTTACCCAAGAGATGTCTGACTTCTATCTCACTCCTGGGAAATAACTACTAAACCCTTGGAATTTTCCAACTGATATTCATGTAATAGTTTATGGTAACAAAGTGACTAATGGTTAGTCCCTGGGGACACATAGAATCCATTGACCTTCTGAGGAGAGCGTAGTTGGAGACTGTTTCAACCACATAGGCAATCCAATCAATCAATCAATTATTTTTATATAATGGAGACTCAATAAATCCCTTGACATGGAAGCCTGGGTGAGCTTCCGGTGTTGGCAATATTCTCTGCATATTTGTTGTCAGATGCCATAGAGTTGATGCCAACTCATAATGACCCTATGTACAACAGATTAAAACACTGCCCAGTCCTGCACCATCCTTACAATGCTTGCTATACTTGGGCCTATCATTGCAGCCTCTGTGTCAATCCACCTTGTTGAGTGTCTTCCCCTTTTTCGTTGATCATTTTCTTTACCAGTCATGATATCCTTCTCTAGGGAATGGTCTCTTCTAACCACATGACCAAAGTAATAGAGATGAAATCTTGCTATTCTTGTTTCCAAGGATCATTCCAGCTGCACTTCTTCCAGGACAATTTCTTTGTTCTTCTGGAAGTCCATGGTATTTTCAGTGTTTTTTGCCATGACCACAATTCAAAGGCATCAGCTCTTCTTCAATCTTCTTTATTCATTGTCCAGCTTTCATATGCATATGAACCAAAAACAAACAAACAAACAAAAAACAAACCCACTGCTGTCGAGTTGATTCCAACTCTTGGCTACCCCTCCTTGGGTTTCTGAGGCAGTATCACTATGGAATTAGATTGCCCAGTCTTCCTTCCAAGGGGTGGCTGGTGGGTTTGAACAGCCAGCCTTCCGGTTAGCAGTCAAATGTCTCAGGCACTACACTACCAGAGCTCCCACACACATATGAGGTGATTGAAAATATTATGTCTTGGGTTAGGCACAATTTAGTCTTCAGAGTGACATCTTTGCTTCTTAACACTTTAAAGAGGTCTTTTGCAGCAGATTTGTCCAGTGCCATATGGCATCAGACTTCTTCACTGCTACTTTCACAAGTGTTGATTATGGATCCAAGTAAAATGAATTTCTGACAACTTCAATCTTTTCTCCATTTATCATGATGTTGCTTATTGGTCCATTTGTGAGGGTTGCTGCTATCTTTATATTGAGGTTTAATCCATACCAAAGGCTGTAGTTTTTTATCTTCATCAGTAAGTGCTTCAAATCCTCTGAGATTTTAGCAAGCAGGGTGTGTCATCTGCATATCACAGGTTGTTAATGAATCTTCCTCCAACCCTGAATGCCTCTTTCTTCTTCATACAGTTCAACTTCTGTAATATTCGCTCAACATACAGATTGAATAAGTATGGTGAAAGGATACAACTATGATGCAAATCCTTCCTGATTTTAAACCATACTGCTACACATCAGTAACAGAAATGGTTATGTGTCCTGAGGATAATGGATTTGTCACATTTGGAATCCAACCACACTCTACCCCATGCATCCTTCCCTTAACTCATTTAAATGTTTCCTTTCTCTGTAACACACCATGATTATAAGAGCTTTCGGTGAGTTCTGAGAGTCCTTTTAGTGAATTATCAAGACTAAGGGTGGTTTAGAAACCTTCCAAACTTGTAATTGGTGTTTGAAGTGAGAGCAGTCTTGGGGACTGTGTCCCCAGATGTTGCAATTTGGTTAACTCCAGGAAATATTATATTTTTTCAAATTAATTTTCTGTTTGTGTTGAGGTGATTACATGGATTTTCTTTTTCAAAAGCACTTGAGCCTGGGATTTTCTTTTTGGAAAATTTTTAAAGTGAAATCAATTTCTTTAGTAATATAGGACTATTCAGATTATCAAATTCTTCTTGTGTAAGTTTGGTACTTTCTATCTTTCAAGGAATTGGTTCATTTTATCTATGATGTCAAATTTGTTGGTATAGAGTTGTTTGTGGTTGTGGTAGTTCAGTTTTGTGTCAAGTTGTCTGGCCCTGGTTGAGTGGCTGGGCAGCTGGATGCAGTATTCCTCATGATGAGACTGATAATCAACTCCATGGTGGAATCTACTGGGAGCAGCTGAGTAGCTGCCTGAGGGACTGTGGTCTGCTTCCTGTATATAAGCAGAAACCTTGGGAAATCGTCTCTAGCTTATGGCATGCTTGGACCCTGCATGTAGCCATGTGGTTGTTCAGCAGCCTGCCATGCTCTGCCGACTTTGGGACTTACAAGGGACTTAAGTTAATGGCCTGCCATGTGGTTTGGTAACATAGGAACTGGGCCTTTTCACTTGCCAACCTTGGGCTTGGCAGCCTCAGCAACCAACAGCTGTCTGAGTGAAGAAATGCCTCTAGTTCCAGTGGGCCAGGAGCAGGACGCAGAACTGGATCCCAAGCTTGAGGGCCTTTCACCTGGACCCTAGAGCCTGGCACTTTGAGCTTGAACTTAAAGCCTCCAAACTGTAAGAGAATAAACTCCTGTTTGTTAAGGCCATCCCATTTGTGGTATATTCTTATCAGAGAAGCACTAGGTAACCAGAACAGTGGCAGTCTCTTATTATTTTATTAATGTCTGCAAAGTCTTTAATATGTTCCTTTTTAATTCTTGATACTAGAAATTTATGACTTCTGTCTTTTTATTAGTTTCATTGACTTTTTAAAGAACCAACTCTTGGTTTTATTGATTTACTCTATTGTTTTTTCTTTTAAAAATGCTATTGAAGGGAATTTCAAAATGGAGTCTCATCAGTAAGTACCATGCTATATCCCTCTACCATCTAAGTGCTTGAAAATCTAAGTACAGCGTTTTGAATTAGTGATTTGGTGCTTTGAATAGCTCACTGAATCAAAGTGCACCAAACACAGAAGAGCAGAATTAGAGGAAAGACACAGGGAAATTATTTAAGAAAGAGCTACCTGGCGGAGGATGGATGGGCAGCCAAGAGGCCACTGGAAACTTCCCTGGAGTAGTCACTGACTGGTGGCGAGAGAGGCCACCTCAGATTCCCATGGCCCAAGAAAGAAGACACCCTATATCAACATACCAGCGACCACTCCAACAACCCAGAGGCCAGCCCCAGGGATCTGCCTCCAGTAACTGATTTTGTTGGTAATTTGGGCCTTCTGGGTGCAGGCAAGTGTGCACACTACCTCTGAAACTCAAGCAGAGAACTCACTGTTGCGCTTCCCCTCTCAGCGGGTCACCGAGTGGGTTTGGGTCAGCCTGGGAGACATCATGCTTATCTGGTCACAGATATCGGGAACATAGTTTACTAGCAGGTACTCCCCTGACTCCAGCACAGCTGAAATTGCATGCATCTTTGGTGCCACAGGTGGCGGTATCACAGACAAACTCCAAAGCCATTAGCGATCTGGTGGAATTACACCAGAGCCATGGGCAGAAGGGGTGGGGAGAGAGAAAAAGCCGTGGCTGAATGTGGTCCCGGGAATTTGCCTTGGATCAGCTCTTTTGCCTTGGATCGGCTCATTGGCGCTAAGAGGCCTCAGAAGCGGGGTCCTTAAGGGTGCCTGAACCAGGTGGAAAGTTATGAATCCCCAACAACAGGAATCTTTCCTGAGATTGAGCCACAGTCTTGTAAATAACCATGTCATCAATAATAGCCTGTGCAAAGCTCTAGAAACTGACCCTAGTAACACCAAGCTTTCTTTCTTTTGTTCTCACCTTTCTCTGTCAATAACTTCACTCATTCAATAGAAGAAACCACATTCAGCCAATTACCATAAAACCTCCCGCTTTGAATTCTAAACCGTCTTTACGACAAATAGAAACACATATCCACATTCCACACAGTGATTCCACCATCACAAAGAAAACAGCAGAGCGACCCAACATACCTGAATCAATAATAAAATAAAATACACTAGCTTCACCCTTTTAATATATTAAACCGTAAAACCAAGACAAATGAAATAAACATGTAACCAGCAGCTAGAGACAACCAAAGGGTCAGAGCTCTAACAGATTCCAGGGGCTTAAGAGGAGGTTCTGCTTTCCAGTAACCCCAAGAACTCTTCGGACATACATGACTGAAAAGGTCCTAGTTTACACCTTCCTTTTTTTTTTCTTTCTTTTCCCACTTCCGGATTAATTTTTTTGAACCCTTTTTTTTTTCCTTGTGTTTAACCCTGTTCTTTGTTTGTTTGTTTGTTTGTTTTGCATTTTTCTCATTTTTTTCTTCATTATTCTCCTTCTCTACCTTTTCTCTCTTAGTACCCTATTCCCAGATATTGCAGGTTTTCCTGTTTTCTTTTTCTTTTCTCCCCTTTTTCCTTTTTTGGGTTACTGTTCCTGTGTGATTTCATGGTGTATTTTTTGTCCATTTGCTTTTAGTTTTATGATGGTTATTCAATTGTAATTTTTCTCTAACTGAGTGGCAGACAGCATCAGTCCACATAAGATAAAAGTACACCCACACCTCTTGCAACTTCACTTACTGAGCAAGAGCCAGTACCTCCTTCTCCACCAATGGGCCAATGATTAAAAAACCACCAAGAAGAGCCTGAGTCACCCTTGGCTGCTCTTCACAAACAGTTAACAGAGATCTTAACCCAATACCAAGATGCCTCAGAGACAACAGACCATCACAGTCCACACAAAGAAGCAAGATAAAGTGGTCAAAATAAAAGAACAGGATATAGACCCAGAACACATCGCTAAGGAAGAAGCAGCATTGGAACTCTCTGATAAGGAATTCAAAAGAATTAGGAAAAAACATAGAAGAATTTTGGAAGAAAATACAAGAATAAAATGACAAAATAAATTAAAAATTAGAAATGATTTTAATCTACAGATAGAAATCCAGAAGATTAATACTAAATTGTTAGAAATAGATAACACATTGGGAGGGCAAAGGAGAAGAATTGATGTGATGGAAGACAGAATTAATGAGATTGAAGACAAATAGCTGAATACTTCTTTGGAAAGGGATCAATCAGAAAAAAAATCAAAACAAAATGAAGAAAGCCTAAGGTTCATGTGGGATACCATCAAAAGGAATAATTTATGTGTCATTGGAATTCCAGAAAAGGAAGAGAAAAATAAAACCACTGAGAGAATTGTCCAAGATTTGCTGGAGGAGAACTTCCCTGATATGATGAAAGAGGAAAACATATCAATTCAGGAAGTCCATTGAACCCCAAACAGGATAGACCCCAAAAGAAAATCACAGAGGCATATCATCATCAAACTCACCAAAACCAAGGACAAAGACAGTATCCTGAAAGCAGCATGGAAAAAAACAAAAAGTTACCTACAAAGGACAGCCAGTAAGAATAAGCTCTGATGTCTCAGCAGAGACCATGCAAGTGAGAAGGCAATGGGATAGTATATATAAAACCCTGAAAGAGAAAAATGCTCAACCAAGAATTATATACCCAACAAAATTGTCCCTTAAATATAATGGTGAAATTAGGAGATTTCCAGATAAGCAGAAACTAAGGGAATTTGTTAAAACCAGACCAACCTTACAGGAGATGCCAAAGGGAGTCCCTTGAACAGAGAGCCAAAAATAGCAAATAACAACTAACCATTAATACACAAAATGACATATCCCAGAAACCACAGCTATGGACATATCCAAAGTAAATTGAGCTTACAAGATTGTAAACAGGGAACCAGAAATATTAAATGGCAAGTGAGGGCAACTACAACCAAAAGAGGGAAAAGACTGTATAGTTGTAGAACTTCTAATTGGTGAGGAAGTCAAGAGAGTTGTAAAACAGAATGGACTGTTCTAAACTCAGGGAGAAAATTATAAATCATACAATAACCTCAAAGAAAAATCATAACCCTTCATATCACAATAAAAAAGAGGACAAGAACAAATAATCAGCAAATACTAAAACAAAAGCAACAAAGGAAATGATAAAAGGATTCATAAACATAATGAGCTCAGCACAGAAAATAATATGGAACAAACAAACCAGGGACACCATGCAAAAACACATACCAAAATGACAGCAACCAATTCATTCTTGTCAATAATTACACTGAATGTTAATTGATTAAATGCACCACTCAAGAGATGCAGAATTACAGATTGGATAAGAAAATAAAACCTATCAATATGCTGCCTACAAGAGACACACCTTAGTGATAAAGACAAAAATAGACTAAAAATCAAAGGTTGGAAAAAGATATATCAAGCAAATGGCAACTGTGAGAGAGCAGGAGTGGCAATATTAATTTCAGATCAAATTGACTTTAAGACAAAAACCACCATACGAGACAAGAAAGGACATTATATAATGATTAAAGGATCAATTGAACATGAAGATATAACCATAATGAATATCTATGGACCCAATGAAAGAGCCCCAAAACACATAAATCAGACTTTAAAAGGGTTGAAAAGCCAAATAGATGACTCCACAGTCATAGTGGGA
>NW_006921819.1:3964177-3964905 GCF_000298275.1 Orycteropus afer afer | reverse complement strand
AACAATCATGGGAGAAAGAAAGGCTGCTTATGCACATGGAGATAGCTCAGGGGGCAGGAGTGTATGGAGGGATGGACACTGGGAAGAAGTAACTATAGGGAGGAAGTGGGAGGGGAGCTGTTGCATTGTGGTATACTGTGGTCAATGACATGAGACAAAGTATATGTGAACAGCTGTATGGAAAGTAAATTTGCTCTGTAAATCTTCACCAAAATCACAATTAAATAAATAAATAAATAAATAAAAAATCCTTGTATTTGGTGAAAATCTCAATAGTAAGAAAACAGAATATAGATAGTAGCTTTATCATTTGCAAATGTGCCAGTAGCATGATTATAAAATAAAATTATTTTATTTTCCACGTTATTCATGTTTGTTCTTGATACATACTCATACATTTACAAGGGAAAATTACTAATTCCATTCAGAAAGGCCAAATGGAAAAGGAAAAACTTTGCACTTCTTCCTGTGCCTGAGACACCATAGATAGAAAAGAAAATCAGTCTTTACTTCTATTTGTCCCTTCTGTATTGACAACATCTGAAAGTCAATAAGCAAATGTGGGAAAATTGGATTTTCAATTTAAGAACTATGTCAAAAACTACCCACTTTTAATTATTTTCTCTTTCCTGAGCACACAGCAAATAATGGGAAAACAAAACAAAGCAAAACTGCTTCCTATGCAGGGCAAAAAGCCTCCCTCTCCTTTTTATTTTCTTGTAAATGAA
>NW_006921819.1:3961291-3961931 GCF_000298275.1 Orycteropus afer afer | reverse complement strand
AAAGGGAAATCAAAGGCATCTCAATTGCTAAGGAAGAAGTCAAACTATCCTTATTTGCTGACGATATGATCCTATACCTAGAAAACCCAAGAGACTCAGTCAAAAATCTTCTAGAACTAATTGAGAGATTTAGCATGGTGGCAGGATATAAGATCAACATCCAAAAATCAGTTGGATTCCTCTACACCAGCAAAGAGATTGCTGATGAAGGAATAAGGAATTCAATACCGTTTATAATAGCTACCAAAAAAATAAAATACTTGGGAATAAATCTTACAAGGTACACAAAAGACCTCTACAAAGAAAACTGTAAAAAACTACTTCAAGAAACCATAAGAGATCTACGTAAATGGAAGAACATCCCATGCTCGTGGATAGGCAGATTGAACATTGGGAAAATGTCAATTCTACCCATAGCAATCTATACATTCAATGCAATCCCAATCCAGATCCCATCAACATTCTTTGTTGTTGTTGTTATGTGCCATCGAGTTGGCCCCGACTCATAGCGACCCCTCCTTGGGTTTCTGAGGCAATATCACTACGGAAGTAGGATAGCCCAACCTTCCTTGAAAAACCAATCATTAACTTTACATGGAAAGGAAAGAGACCTCAGATAAGCAAAGCACTATTGAAGAAG
>NW_006921819.1:3951848-3960266 GCF_000298275.1 Orycteropus afer afer | reverse complement strand
GAGGACATTATACTGAGTGAAATAAGTCAATCACAAAAGGATAAATATTGTATTAGTCCATTATTGTAAAAGTCAAGGAAAAGTTTATCTATGGAAGAACATTTTCTTTGTTGGTTACCAGGGCTGGGAGGGGAGGGAAGAGAACACTGTTAGATAGATAGAGATAAGTTTTGATTTGAGTGAGGAGAAGGGCAATGTACCAAATGTGAGTGATCAATATAGTGGCATTGAGGAAGAGAAACACATAGAGAGGTACAAGGGAAGTACAGACAACAAAGATGAACCCTTTTGCACATATAGTACAGCGTGGTCAGTGAAAGCAAACACGGGTATATGGGTGGATATATAGGTGGACAGGCTGAAGTATTAGCTATGTCTATGAAGTGGGGAGTGCACCCAAGAACATGTATAGGGTTGGCACATAGTGGTCCTATAAATTTATGTGTATGATCTGAATTCCCAGGTGGATAGTGGAGCTGCCAAGGGGCAAGGTTCTTGTCAATGCTTGGTCACAGCCAGCTACCCAGAGGGACTGAGTAGTTGAACCTGTGGGCTCAGGACCATAGTTGCAGAGGACATCAAGCTCAATTGGCAGAACATACTACACAAACATTGTTCTACCTCCTACTGTGGTGAGTAGCAAATGGGATCTTAAAAGCTTGCAAGCTGCCATCTGTATGCAACAGTGGGTCTCTCCTTGCCCAGAGCCAAGAAGAATGAAGAAAACCAAAACTTTGTGTAAACAATTAGGCCTAGCAACTGGTACACCATCTGATCTGCAGCCTATAGGACTATGAGACCAGAAGAACTAGTTGGTGCCCGGCTACTACTGTCAACCACTTGTAAGAGGATCTATGCAGGAGATCCTGGGTAGACAGGGAGAACAATGTGGAACAAAACTCAAAATCATTTGGAAAAAAAGGGGGGGGGGCAGATTTGCTGGCCTGATGGAGCCTGGTGGAACCACTGAGACTATGGCCCTTAGCTGCCTTTCAGGTCTGGAATTGAACGCATGCCTATGGCTTCCAGCCAAACAATAGACAGACATATGAGTTGAACATATACCTGAGGTAGGTACACTCCTTGTAGAGAACAAGCGTGGGAGAAAGAAGGGCTACTTATGCACAGGGAGACAGCTCAGGGGGCAGGAATGCATGGAGTGATGGACACAGGGAAGAGGTAACTCTTGGGAGGAAGTGGGAGGAGAGATGTTGCATTGTAGTAAATTGTGGTCAATGTCATGCAACAAAGTGTATGTGAACTTCTATATGGAAAGTGAATTTACTCTGTAAATATTTACCCAAATCACAATTAAAAAAAAAAAATGCTATTGACTTCTGCTCTTGTTTACACTATTTCTTTCCTTATGTTTGCTGTTCTTTTTCCAGTTTCTTAAGGTGAAAGCTTAGATTATTAATTTGACACCTGTCTTCTTCCCTTTTAAGCACTGGTTTAGTGAAATCCTACAAATTTTTATATATATTATATAAAATATGTTCTTGTGTTGTTGTTATGTGCCATCGAGTTGGATCCAACTCATAGCGACCCCTCCTTGGGTTTCCGAGGTGGTATCACTATGGAAGTACATTGCCCAACCTTCCTTCTGAGGAGTGGCTGGTGGGTTTGAACCGCCAGCCTTCTGGTTAGCAGTCAAATATAGAATGTATTTATATTTTCACTTTCACTAAAGCAAGTTTTTTGTATCTTTCCTTGAGATTTCCTCTTTGACCCATGAATGATTAAGAAGTTTTCTATTTAAAAATTTTCCACATATTTATAGATTTACCTTAAATCTGTCAGTTTTACAGCGGTGTGTTCAGACCACTGACATACTATATAATTATTACTTTTAGATTAGTTCTAACAAAATTAGTTCTGTTACCTGTTTGTTTTTTCTGATTTTTTTCCCCTATCCTCCTTTTTCTCTTTCTGTTTGGATTATTTAAATACTTTAAGCATTCCATTTTTATTGATCTATTGACTTTTTGAGGAGCTCTGGTAACATAGCATCTAAAGCATTTGACTGCTAACCAGAAGGCTGGAGGTTCGAACCCACCAGCCACTTCTCAGAAAGAAGGTTGGGCAATCTATTTCCATAGTGATACCACCTCAGAAACCCAAAGAGGGGTTGCTATGAGTCAGATCTGACTTGTTGGCAGTGGGTTTGTTTATTATTGACTTTTTGATTACATTTGTTTTGAGTGGTTGCTCTAAGGATATACTATACATAGCTAATATTTCAGTTTACTTACTGCTATTTTTTTTAATTTTTATTGTGATTTGGGTGAAAGTCTACAGAGCAAATTCACTTCCCATACAGCAGCTCACATACAATTTGTCTCACGACATTGACTACTACAACGCAACATCTCCCCTCCCGTTTCATCCCCATGTTTACCTCTTCCATGTATCCTTCCCTCCATGCACTCTTGCCCCCCTGAGCTGTCTCCCTGTGCATACAGAGCCCTTCTATTCTCCCATGATTGTTCTTTCCAAGGAGTGTATCTACCTAATGTAAATGAACCATTCATATGCCTGTCTTTTGTTTGCCTGGAAGCCACAGGAGTGGGTTCAATTCCAGACCTGAAGGGCAGCTAGGAGCTATATCTCTATCTTCCATCAGGCTCTATCAGACCAGCAAACCTGGTCTCTCTCTCTCTCTCTCTTTTAATGATTTTGAGTTTTGTTCCAGTGTTCTCCTTCTCTGTCCAGGATCTCCTACGTAGATCCCCCTCCAAGTGGTTGACAGTGGTAGCCAGGAACCATCTAGTTCTTCTGGTCTCATAGTTGTATAGGCTGAAGATTTCATGGTGTACCAGTCTCTTGGACTAAATGTTTCATTCTTCTTTGCTCTAGACAAGGAGAGACCCGTCACTGCATCTAGATGGCTGCTTGCAAGCTTTTAAGATCTCAGTCGCTACTCACCAAAGTAGCATATGGAACAATATTTTTATGTAGTATGTTATGCCAACTGAGCTTGATATTCCCCTCAACTATGGTCCCGAGCCCACAGGTCCAACTGCTCACTCCCTCTGGGTAGCTGGCTGTGGCCAAGAAGTGACTACAACTTTGTCCCTTGTCAGCTCTATTATATACCTGGGAATTCTTACAGAACATACAAATACACTTGTAAAAACATTGTCTGCCAACCCTATACATGGTCGTAGGCACACTTATCCCTGCATAGACACACCTAATAGTTCTGCCTGTCCTCCCATCTATCCACCTGTGTATATCAACGTTTGCCTTCACTGACAATGCAGTACTGTATGTGCAAAAGGGTTCATCTTTGTTGTCTGTACCTTGCATGCATCTCTCTATGTCTTCCTTTTCCTCAATGCTACTGTGTTGATCACTCACATTTGGTACATTGCCCTTCTCTTCACCCAAATCAATACTTGTCTCTATCTAACAGTGCTCCCTCCACTCCCCTTCCACCCCTGGTAACCAACAAAGAAAATTTCCTTCCATATATAAAACTTTCCTTGACTTTTTATAATAATGAACTAATACAATATTTGTCCTTCTGTGATTGACTTATTTCACTCAGCATAATGTCCTCCAAGTTCATTCATGTTATTCAGTGTTTTGCTGATTCTACATTATTCTATAGGGTTGCATTATGTGTATGTACCATAGTTTGTTTATTCATTTTTCTGTTGATGGGCACCTGGGTTGTTTCCATCTTTCAGCTGTTGTAAATAGTACTTACAGCTAATTTTAATAACTTGGATGGAAAGTATAAAGTGCTAAACATTTTAGGTGTCTATACCCTTATGGTACAGTGAATTACTTAATATGGCTCTTCTAGTCAAGTGAAATGTTATGTATTGAATATGTCTCCCCAAAATATATGTCAATATTTATGCACAATGAATAAGGAAGTCCGAAGAACAGTTGATGTTTTTGAGAAGTGGTGTTGGTGAAGAATGTTGAAAGTACCGTGCAGTCCTAAAAGAAATAACAAACAGAATGCTCCTTGGAAGTGAGAATGGCCAGACTTCGTCTCACTTACTTTGGTCATGTTGTCAGAAGGGACCATTCTCTGGAGAAGGATGTCATGCTTGGTAAAGTAGAGAGTCAACAAAAGAGGGTATGCCCTCAACAAGATGATTTGACACAGTGGCTGTAGCGATTGGCATAGCTATACTAGTGATCAAGAGGTTGGCACAGGACTGGGCAGGGTTTCATTCTGTCATTCTGTTGTACATAAGTTTACTATGAGTTGGAGATGACTTGGTGGCACATACCAACAACAACAAAATATATTTCAACTTGGCTAGGTCATGATTCCCAATATTGTGTGGTTGTCCTTCATTTTGTCATCTGATGTGATTATCCTCCACTTTGTGATATAAATCATAGCGTTTATGCCTGTAGTTATGATCCCATTTCGGATTTAGTTGTTTATTATGTTTATGGGAGCTCTGGTAGTGTAGTGCCTAATGCACTTGACTGCTAACCAGAAGGCTGGTGGTTCAAACCCACCAGCCACTCCTCAGAAGGAAGGATGCACAATTTACTTCCATAGTGATACTGCCTTGGAAACCCAAGGAGGGGTCACTATGGTTTGGGTCTGACTTGAAAGCAAATAACAACAAACAACAACATTATGTTTATGAGGCAGAACTAGGGTGAGATGTGTCTTCAGTCACCATCTTACTAGAGAGTGGGACTCAAGTCACAACTCATTCTCCAATCACTACCCATATCCTTCTTATTCAAATCATCACCCATCATTGTGTTACTGAAGTCAACTCCCTTGCTTAGTCATACCTTTTCTCTTACAAGACATAAAATGAGAGAGAAGTGAGAAGAGAAGTGGGGACCTCATAACTACCAATGAAGAAGAAACAGGAACAGAGTGCACTCCTTGGACCCAGGGTCTTTGCATTGGGAATCTCCTAGACCAAGGAGAGAGAAGCAGTAACACGGAAGTGAGAGATAGCAGCACAGAAGTAGCAAGAATGATAGTGGAGTGAGATGGTTGGCAGTGAGGCTTGCAGACTCACAGAGCTAAAAGTTGTAACACTTTCCCAAGAAGGTCTCCAGCAGAGCCCAGTTGCAGAGGGTGAGAAGAAGCTGTCATGATCTATGATCTGTGTCCTGAGTTGTTCCAATTACTTCCAAGTTGACACTGATCTTGAGTTGTACTCTGTTACTTCCATTATAATCCCCATAATCATCAGTATGGTATGTGAGTTTGTGTGGCCATTGCAACAAATTGTCAAACTGAGCAAAGATGTAGAGAGTGTTGTGGGAGATGTGGCTGGTGTCAGAACTTGTAAAAAGACTGGAAAGTGGAGGCATGTCTGACTTCTGCCTCACAGAAAGCAGCCCTGGAGAGATGCTGATAATGATTGTCTTCCCTTCCTTTTGAAGTTACGTGAGGAAGTCTGCTGCTGCTGCCGTGATATTTTTACAGTACCTTCCTTGCTTTATGTTAAAATTGTGATATATATTATGTCTGCATACATTGAAAGGCCCCCATATAATCTTACATTTTTTTTCTTTCAACAATTATACATATGTTGTTGTTATTAGGTGCTGTCAGGTTGATTCTGACTCATACTGATTCTATGTACAAGAGAATGAAACACTGCCCAGTCCTGTACTTTCCTCACTGTCCTTACTATGCTTGAATCCATTGTTGCAGTCACTATGCCAGTATATCTCTTTGAGGGAAGACAATCATTATCAGCAGCTCTACAAGGCTGCTTTCTGTGAGTCAGATATGCCTCCACCTTCCAGTCTTTTTTACAAGTTCTGACACCAGCCACATCTTCTACAACACTCTCTTTTTTGCTGATCATCTGTATTACTAAGCATGATGTCTTTCTGTAAGCATATTGTCCCTCATGAAAATATGACCAAAGTACAAGAGGCCACCCTCACTTTGAAAGAGCATTCCAGCTGTACTTCATCCAAGACAGATTTGTTCATTCTTCTGGCAGTGCATGATATAGTCAGTGTCCTTTGTTAACTGTTAGTTGTTGTTAGGTACCATCGAGTTGTCTCCAACTCATAGCAAAGTCATATACAGCAGAAAAAAACACTGCTCGGTCCTGTGCCAGCCTCATAATCCTTGCCATACCTAAGCCTGTCATTGCAGCCACTCTGTCAATCCCTCTCATTGAGAGCCTTCATTTTTTGCATTGTCTCTCCACTTTGCCAAGAATGATATCCTTCTCCAGGGAATGGTCCCTTCTCACAGCATGACCAAAGTAGGCGAAACAATGTTTGGCTATTCTAGCTTTCAAGGAGCATTCTGGCTGCACTTCTTCCAGGACAGATTTGTTAGTTCTTTTAGCAGTCCATGGTACTTTTAACATTCTTCACCAACACCACACCTCAAAAGCATCGACTCTTCTTCGGTCTTCCTTTTTCATTGTCCAGCTCTCATATGCATATGAGGTGATTGAAAATACCATAGCTTGTGTCAAGCTCACCTTAGTCCAAGGAAACATCTTTGCTCTTCAGCACTTGAATGAGGTCCTTTGCAACAGATTTGCCCAATGCTATACAATGTCTGATATCTTGACTGCTGCTTCCATTGGTGTTGATTGTGGAACTAAGTAATATGAAGTCTGACAACTTCAAACTTTTCCCCATTTATCATGATGCTGCTTATTGATCCTGTTGTGAAGATTTTTGTTTTCTTTATATTGAGTTGTAATTCATACTGCAGACTACAGTCTTCAATCTTCATCAGTAAGTGTTTCAAGTTATCCTCACTTTCAGCGAACAAAGTTATATCATCTGCATAACACAGGTTGTTAGTGAGTCTTCCTCCAATCCTGATGCCATGTTCTTCTTCATATAGTCCCACTTCTCAGGTTATTTGTTCAGCATACAGATTGAATAAGTGTGGTGGAAGGATACAACCCTGACACACTCCCTTCTTGATTTTAAACCATGCAGTGTCCCTTGTTATGTTTGAACAACACCCTCCTGGTCTATGTACAAATTCGTCATGAGCACAATTAAGTGTTCTAGAATTCCCATTGTTCTCAATGTTATCCATAATTTTTTATGTTCCACACAATCAAATGCTTTTGCATAGTCAATAAAACACAAGGAAGCATCTTTCTGGTATGCTTTGCTTTGAGCCAAGATCCCTCTGACATTAGCAATTATGTCCTTCATTGCTAAGAACATAATTCAAACATGCCAATTCTTTGGTCTTCCTAGTCATTGTCCAGCTTTTGCAAGCATTTGAGGAGATTGAAAACACCATGGTTTGAGTCAGAGGCACTTTAGTATTCAAAATGACATCTTTGCTCTCTAACCCTTTAAAGAGGTCTTTTACAACAGATTTGCCCTGTATAATATGTTGTGTAATTTCTTGATTGCTGCTTCCATGGATGTTGATTGTGAATCCAAGTAAAATGAAATCCTTAATATCTTCAGTCTTTTCTCCATTTATCATGATATTCTTTATTGGTTCAATTGTAAGGATTTTTATTTTCTTTATGTTGAGGTATAACCCATACTTAAGGCTGTGGCCTTTAATATTCATCAGTAAGTGCTTCAGGTCCGCTTAGCTTTCAGCAAGCAAGGTGGTGTCATCTTAGTATCTCAGGTTGTTAATGAGTCTTCCTCCAGCCCTGATGTCACATTCTTCTTCATATAGTCCAGCTTCTGTAATTATTTGCTCAGCATACTGATTGAATAAGTATGGTGAAATGATAGAACCCTGGTTCTGATGGTTAATTTTATGTATCAATTTGGCTAAGCCATGGTGCCCAGTTATCTGGTCAAACACTAGATTAGATATGACTATGAAGGTATTTACATAAGATCAGCATTTAAATCCCACTACTTGTCTGTCAGCTTGTCTTACTGTGGAGGTTTGCATGTTGTTATTATGATGGAACCAGTATTTCAAATATCAGCAGGGGCCACCCATGGTGCAGAGTTTTTAGTGAAGCTTCTGCATTAAGACAGACTAGGAAGAAAAGCCTGGTGATATATTTCAAAAAGTTGCCAGTGAAAATCTATGACCACAACTGAATATTGTTTTATATAGTGCTGTTAAATGAATCCCTGGGTTGGAAGCACTTAAAATGTATAGTGGCTGCAACAATGGACTTGAGTATACCAAAGATTTTGATGATAGCACAGGACCAGGCATTATTTTGTTCTGTTGTACATAGGGTCACTACGAGTTGGTGTTGAATTGATGGCAAGTAACAGCAACAACATTTAAATTAGTTAACCTTCTTGCTGTTGTTGTTATATGTGTAGGGTCTGACCCAACTCATTGTGACCCCTCCTTGGGTTTCCAAGGCTGTATCACTACAGAAGTAGATTGCCCAACCTTTCTTCCAAGGAGTGGCTCGTGGGTTTGAACCACCAGCCTTCTGGTTAGCAGTCAAGTGCCTTAGGCACTATGCTACCAGAGCTTAAGCAAAGCCA
>NW_006921819.1:3945204-3947693 GCF_000298275.1 Orycteropus afer afer | reverse complement strand
TGGCGCGGGATCGGGCAGTGTTTTGTTCTGCTGTGCATGGGGTCGCTATGAGTCGGAAATGACTCGACGGCACTTAACAACAACAACATATATACACACATATATAATATCCTCACTTATCCACATAGTTAGGTTCTAAACATCAGGTCATTTTTGCAAAAACTGGTTTTATGCAAAAATGGATGATGACCACATCATCTTACCCCGTCACTTGTTCTATGAATGTCTCTCTGGGCCCCTGCTGAGGTCACCTGCAACCTGCCATGAAGTGGCATGAAGAATATTGGTCAGTAGTTTTCTTTGCTAGTGATGTCTGCCTGCTTTTGGTATCAGGGCTATGCTTACTTCATAAAATGAATTTGGGAGGATTCTATTCTTTTCTATGTTCTGGAATAGTTTGAGTAGGACTAATGTCAGCTAATCCCCTCCCTACATTGTCTCAGGAGAGATTGGCTCCCTGTAGAGAAGGGCTTCCTGTAGAGAAGTACTTTTCAGTCTTCCATAGCCAGGGTGGCCCATGCTATCTCTGAGATCCCCTCTCAGTCTAGTCCTTACCATAGTTTCAATTTAAGTGGTCCTAGATCATACCTTCAACATACCCAAAATGTCTTGTGACTTTATGGGAGCCAAGGGGCTCCCAGTCTATGGGTATGTAGGCCCTGTTTTGCAAGGGGGAGGTGCACACTGCCCACTGGGTCTCCCTAACAGCCTCTCACCTGAGCATCACCTGAGCTTTAGATGGTCAATCTTGTCCTTTTTGACCCATGCCTCCTGAGAATTGACAATCCATAGCTTCCACTGAGGCCATGAAAATCAGGCCTATACTCTGCCCTTGATCTTAAACTGCAGCTGCCACTGGCCACACACTTGTTTACACCCACCCCCACGCAGGTAGCCTGCTCTACCCTCATCTGTGTCTCGCCCCTCTTCCAGGAGGGGAAAAGTAAGAGGCTGCAGATATGTCACTCAGCTGACATGGTGTTTCATGAGCCCTGGGCACCCTAGTGCCCCATCTTAGGTCTCCTTCTGACAATGGCTTGACCTGGCCCTGATACACCTCAAGACTGGTAGCTGGGGCCAGAGCCTGAGCGTTCACCTCCTCCTCAGCCCTGAAGGTAACCCACCTTCAAGGCACTGGCTGCTGTAATTACCTGTGGGCACTCAAGACATGCCAACCCCACTCAACTTCCTTTCTATTCTGCCCAGCACCCAAAGAGCTTGGGAGATTGCATCCCTTCTCTACTCCTGGGAGCTGAAATACCATGCAATAATACAAACTTCCTTCCTACATGTATATGGGGTCTGCCTATCAGAAACCTTATCAGGGACTTCCAATGTTTGTTACTGCCAGATATGTGATGTTAATGTGCAAAACAGTTGGATAATAAATTTTTTACTGCTGTTGTAAATGTAAAATGTTGGCTAACCAGATAGTCAATAAGTGAGGAGTGGGTATGTGTGTATATATATATATATATATCTTGTTTTTGTTATGTGCCATTCAGTCAGACCTGACTCACAGCAACTCTTTCTTGGGTTTCTTAGATGGTATCACTATGGAAGTAGATAGCCCAACCTTCCTTCTGAGGAGTGGCTGGTGGGTTTGAACGACCAGCCTTCTGGTTAGCAGTCAAGTGCCTTAGGCACTATGCTACCAGAGCTCCTATATATACATATACACATATGTATATGCACACACACACACATATGTATATACACACAATTGGTTCTGTTTTTCTAGAGAACTCTAAGAATATATTTAAATAACTTGAAATTTTAAAAGGCTATTATATTTGCTCAGATATTTGCCTTACTTATTGTTTTTTTATTCACTCTTGAATTTTTAAGATTCTCTCTGATGTCATTTCCCTTTACTGTGAACAATTTCCTTTGCATTTCATTTACAGCAAGTCTCTTTGTAATAAATTTTATGTTTTACTGTTTATAAATAAATGTTTTTATTTAACTTTCATTTTTGAAGCTTATTTTTTTATGGATATAGAATTCTGTGTTGAAAGTTTTTTTTTCTTGAAACATTTACAGATGTTTTTCCATGATTTTCTGGCCTTCATGTTTTTGTATGAGAAATCTGAAGTCATTTGAATTATTGTTCCTTTATATGAAATATGTTATTTTTCTCTGATTGCTTTCAGGACTACTTATCTGTAATTTTCAGCAGTTTGATTATGATATCCTGAGTATAATTTTATATAAATTTATTCTAATTATCTTTTGCAACTTTTACCAAATTTTTCAACCATTTTCTCTTAAACCGATTTTTTTTTTTTTCCTGTATCAATCTCTGTGTTTCTATTTTGCGATTGAGCTCACTCAGGGAATTGTTAGAAAATTGTTTTTACTTTTTGTTGTTGTTGTTAGGTGTTGTGGAGTCATTTTTTTAGTATTTATTTATTTATTTATTGTGATTTGGGTGAAGATTTACAGAGCAAATTCACTTTCCATACAGCAGTTCACATACACTTTGTCTC
>NW_006921819.1:3906027-3921995 GCF_000298275.1 Orycteropus afer afer | reverse complement strand
GCAGCTCCGTATATCTCCTTTTTTGGTATTTTCACGCAAATTCTTCTGCTAGTTGGGGTTTAGTCTACTTCTGAATCCTTCTCTTCAAGGCTCAGGGGTCCAAGATTAACTTCTGTGTCTGTGTCAATTGGTTTCCCTTTTCTTTGTTGAAGAGGGCCTGTGCAGTCCTTCTATCTAGTCCGCCATCTTCCACTCCTGTCTTCTTTTTCTTTCTTAAATTAGGAATGCCTTTAATAGATTATAGGAGCCCTGGTGTTGTAATGGTTAAAATGCTTGGCTGCTAACTGAAAAATCAGCAGTTAAAACCCACCAGCTGAAAAAGACAAGACAGTCTGCTTCCATAAAGATATACTGCCTTAGAAATCCTATGAGGTTTGCTGTGAATCAGAATCAACTCAGTAGCAGTGGGTATGGTCTCTTTGTTTAGTAGATTAAGTTAGGAAAAAATGGACATCTTTACAATTATGTGTTTTCCTATCAATGAACATGAAATGTGTCAATTTATTTAGATCTTTAATTTCTTCTCCATAATTTATACTTTTTGTCATATAGACACAGTAAACATTTTGTTAGATTTATACCTTATTATTTTATTTTATTTTTTTGGTGATAATGTATATGGTCTTGTGGTTTTTTAAATAAATTTCATTGTAGTAAAATATATATTACAGAAAAATTGCCTTTGAAACTATTTTAAGTGTAAAATTAACTATATTTACTGTGGTGTGCTACTGTCATCTCTATTTCTATAAGTTTTACATCACTCCAAAGAGAAACTTGATACCCCTGACATAACTCCTACCCTTAACTAATCAAAATAACCCTGAAAGGAAGAAAAACAGGAGGACTCATTATGGAATCACAATGTACTCTAAAGCTACAGTAATTTGAACAGAGAAGTGCTGGTATATGAATAGATACATAGACTAATAAAATAGAATTAAGAGTCCATAAATGAATTTATACATCTATGGCCAATTGATTTTCAACAAGAATGCTAAGTACATGTAATAGGGAAAGAATAATTTCGTCAACAAATGATGTTGAGACAACCAAATCTCCACATGTAAAAAAATAAAGTTGGACTCATATTGACATTATATACAAAGATGAACTCAAAATGGATCAAAGACCTAAAGAGAATTGCTAAAGCCATAAAACTCTTAGAAGAAAACATAGCAGTAAAATTTTAAGGTCTTGTTTTTGACAATATAGTCTTGAGCAAAAAAAGAAAAACAGTTAAATTGGACTTCACCAAAATTAAAAACTTTTTGTGTAACAAAGAAATTTATCACCAAAGTGAAAAGACAAACTACAGTTTTGGAGAAAGTATTTGGTAACCATATAATTAAATAAGCAGTTTAATATTCAGAATATATAAAGAACTCCTACAACTCAACTCAATTACAAAAGAAAAAAAAAAAAGGCCAAAGGACTTGAATAGATATTTCCCTAAAGGAGTACACGAACAGCTGATAAGCATTCTAAAAGATGCTCAATGCCATTAATCATCTGGGAAATACAAATTGAAACTACAATGACATATCATCTCACACCCACTAGGATGTCAGAAAATTAGAAAACAAGTATTGGTTAGAACATTGAGAAATTAGAAACCTCATATATTTCTCATAGGAATATAAAACAGTGTAGCTGTTAGGAAAAGCAGTTTGGCAGCTTTTCATAAAATTAAATATAGAATTATCATATGACCCTACAATTATACTCTTAGGTATATATCCAAAAGACTTGAAAGCTGGGATTCAAACAGATACATATACAACAATATTTATTTGCAGTACTATTTGTTATAGTCAAGAGGTGGAAACAAACCAAGTGTACATCAAGAGATGAAAAGATAAACAAAATATGGTACATATAGCCAATGGAATATTTTCAGCCTTGAAAAGAAATTAAATTCTGATACATGCTATGATATGAATTTTGAAAACATTATGTCGAGTGAAGTATGTCAGGTACAAAATGACAAATATTATAAGATCCCCCTAATTTGAAGTATTTAGAAGAAGCAACTACATAAAGACAAAAGTGTTTTAGTAGTTATCAGGGGCTGGAAGGAAGAGAGAATGGAGCGTTATTGCTTCAGGAGTATGGAGTTTCTATGTGAAGTGATGAAAAACTTCTGGAAATATTGATGAGGCTGTACAATATGATGAATGTAATTAATGTCACAAAACTATATACTTGAAAATAAGTAAAATAGCAAAATTTTTCAATATATTTTACCAAATGAAACATTTTAAAAGTCACTGTATTTGCCCCAATATTTTATTTTATCTCACAGTAAGATGTTACGGAATATAATTCATTTGGGCTAGAAGACTATCACTAAAGTGCAGAAACAGAAATCTTCTTTGGTAGAATAGATGAGGGAATTTATTGAATACTTCTCTTTTTTTTTTTAACCTAGAGTTTTATACTCCTAATTTATTAGAAATTAGAAGAAAATAAGATATTTATACTATTGTTCCTGTCATTTACACAAACCTGTTATTGTAAAGAAACTGTTCTGTGATTTCTGAAACAGAGTCCTAATCCAGGCACTCATTCTGGAATTGTCCTATATGAGTGTAACTGTTTTATACTATTGGGACCCCTAGGGCTAGTAAATGGGATGCATTCTGAATTTCCTACTGTCTTAATTGCTTCTAGAGTATATACATTATCATGTGTTTTCAGTACTTATGGAAGTGTGCATTTAATTAAAATGAAACTATAAGCCAGATGGTGAACAAAATGAATATCTAAATGGATGAATTAGGAAAATAAGGGTAAAGATGATGTTGGCTTGATGATGTCAAGTATCCAAAAGCTGCAAAAATTTTCATTATTTTTAAAACATTACACAGACTTCTTAGAAAACATGAAGTGGAGGTTAATTTAGTTATATCTTTCTCATGAAACATTGCCTAGCCAGTAAGACTTCCTTGAACTAAAAAATAGGCTCCACTTATTGAAAATGGTTACTTCTAGTGAAAATGAAAACATATTTTGAAAATGGCTATTTCTAATGGAAAGCCTACTAAATAGCAGACTCGCATGGTAATTCAAATTGTTTTTAATTTAAAATGTTTTTTTTTTAATCAAAATAAATATATTTTGACTTTCTAATTTTGTTGCTGTTTTCACTGAAGTGATAGAACTGGAAAATCTTCCATTTCATACTTGATCCTCCTCCTAAATCATATAAGTACAGAAGTACTTCTATAGTACTAAATACTGTGCTATATAACTTGCTGTTGTTATAATTTGTACTGGGCTTACAGCAGTGTTTCACTGTTATTCATGAGGTTATCAGATGGATCTTGGCTTGTGTTAGACTGGGTTCTCTAGAAAAGTAAAACTAGTAAAGCTTATATATATATGGAGAGAGAGAAATTTATCTTAGGAAAATGGCTCACACACTTAAAGAAGCTGGCAAGTCCCAAGTTCTTGGATCAAACATCAAGCTAGAGCTTCTTCCTGACTCGTGTTCCTGCAGGGGCTGATGAGCTCAAGGTTGGCAGGTAGTATACTGGCTGTTGACTCTAACAAATGATGAATCCAAGATTTCCAGGCCAAATGGTGGATTGTTCACTCACGGACATTTGTAGGCAGCACGACAGAATCCTGATCAACATAAGAGTGTCTCTTTTCCCAGGATGTCCATAAACATACTGGAAAAAGGCCACACCCCTAGGGAAACTACTTTTCAACAGATTGGCTGCTCAAAACATACACATCTGATCCCATCATTGGAACAACCCATATCTCAATTGCTTAAACCACACAGAATTGTGGTCCAGCCAAGTCGACACAGAGCTCCAAATATAACAGTTCACCACTTGTCAACTTGACAGTTGTACACATCTTCTTAACCATATATAATCTATAAATAAGGGCAATTATAAAGTCATATTTTCACCTAACATGTGGTCATAGCTGATATTCAGAACTACCTTCTTCCACCAACCATTCTGTATCTTACTCGTGGTTCTTTGCCTGGTGGGGTGACCCAAACCTTCATTCCTGAAGGGTCTGGGCTATTAGCAGTCATATCAAAATTGGGTTGCTGTAATTTTCCATTGACTTTAATCACAGCGGATGGTAGTACTAAGAGACATCCTAACGAATCTCCTGTATTCCAGACATATTCTTCTTTACCTCCATTATGGAATATCAATCCAATTTCCCCATGGTAATCAGGATCTATCACACCAGATAGTACAGTAATGTCCTTCTTTGTCTGTTGATCCAGAGGCTTGAGGAAGCCAAAATGGCCATGTGGCATTCTTAATTTCCAGTTCAATGCAATCAGTATTGTGTCTCCAGGTGGGAGTGTTCCTCCCTTTGGGACTAAGATCTCCAGACTCACAGAGCATAAGGTAGCAGGGATAGGAATCAAAAATTTTTTGAGTGAGTCACTAAGGGTAATAGTGAGGGGTACCACTCCCGTTTCTACCCCCTTGTTTCCTGGACCCATGAATTCTGACTATTGGAGAAACAGCACTATATATTGGATGCTGGTTTAGAGAATATACAGTCTCCTGGAGAACAATGCCCCAACCCTTCAGGGTATTGTCACCTGCTGGTACTGTACTTGTGTTTTCAGTAGGCCATTCCATTGTTCTATCAAGCCATCTGCTTCTGGATGATGGGGAATGTGGTAAGACCAGTGTATGCCATGAGCATAGGCTCATTGCCACACTTCATTTGCTGTGAAGTGAGTCCTTTGATCTGAAGCAATGCTGTGTGGGATACATGATGGTGGATAAGGCATTCTGTAAGTCCACAGATGGTAGTTTTGGCAGGATCATTGTGTGCAGGGAAGGTGAATCCATATCCAGAATAAGAATCTGTTCCAGTAAGAACAAAACACTGTCCTTTCCATGATGAAAATCGTCCAATATAATCAACCTGCCACTGCATTGCTGGCTGATCACCCTGAGGAATGGTTCCATATTGTGAACTCAGTGTTGGTCTCTGCTGCTGGCAGATTGGGCACTCAACAGTGGCAGCAACCAAATCAGCCTTGGTAAGTGGGAGTCCATGTTGGTGAGCCCATGCTTAACTTCCAACCCTGCCACCATGGCCATTTTGTTCATGAGCCCATTGAGCAATAACAGGAGTAGCTAGGGGAAAAGGATGGCTGGTTTCCACTGAACATGTCATCCTATCCACCTGATTATTAAAGTCCTCCTCTTCCAAGGTCACCTTTTGGTGAGCATTCATATGAGACACAAATATCTTTACTCCTTTGGCCTATTCAGAGAGATCTATCCACATACTTCTTCCCCATACATCCTTGTCACCAATTTTGCACTCATGCTCCTTCCAAGTCCCAGACCATCCTGCCAAGTCATTGGCCAAAGCCCTTGAATCTGCATACAATCACACATCTGGCCATTCCTTATTCCATGCAAGGTGAACCACCATATGCATTGCTTGAAGTTCTGCCCATTGGTAAGATTTCCCTTCACTACTGTCCTTGAAGGAAATCTCAGAAAGGGGCTGTATTGCTACTGCTGTCCACTTTTGAGTGGTGCCTGCATATCATGCAGAACAATCTGTAAACCAGGCACGAGGTTTCTCTTCCTCAGTCCACTGATCATAAGGAACTCCCCATGAGGCCACAGGTGGAGACTGGGAGAGGGAAGGTAATGTGACTGGAGTGGAGACCATAGGCATTTGGGCTACTTCCTCATGCAACTTACCTGTGCCTTCAGGTCCTGCTCAAGCCTGATCTCTGATATACCACTTCCATTTAATGATAGAGTGCTGCTGTGCATGTCCAACTTTATGACTCTGTGCATCAGACAACACCCAGTTCATGATGGGCAGCTCAGGCCTCATGGTGATTTGGTGGCCCATTGTTAGGCATTCAGTCTCTACTAAAGCTCTGTAACAAGCCAAAAGCTGTTTCTCGAAAGGAGAGTAGTTATCTGCAGAGGATTATATGGCTTTCTTCCAAAATCCCAAGGGTCTGCATTGCAGTTCACCAATAGGGACCTGCCAAAGACTCCAAACACCATCTCTATCTACTGCAGACACTTCAAGCACCATTGAATCAGCCAGATCATATGGCCCAAGTGACAGGGCAGCCTGAACCTGTTGCAGAGCCTTCTGTTGTTCTGGGCCCCACTCAAAACTAGCAGCTTTCTGAGTCACTTGATAAATAGGCCAAAGCAACACACCCAAATGAGGGATATGTTGCTTCTAAAATCCAAAGAGGCCCACTAGACATTGTACCTCATTTCTGGTTGTGGGTGAAGCCAGATACAATAGCTTATTCTTCACTTTTGTAGGAATATCTTGACATGCCCCACACCATAGGACCCCTAGAAATTTCACTGAGGTGGAAGGTTCCTGAATTTTTGTTGGGTTAATTTCCCAAATTCTAGCACACATATGTCTCACCAAAAAGTCTAGAGTCATCGATACTTCTTCTTTACTAGGTCCAATCAGCATAATGTCATCAATATAATGGACCAGTGTGATGTCTTGTGGAAGGGAAAAGTGATCAAGATCTCTATAGACTAAATTACGACATAGTGCTGCGGAGTTTATATACGTCTGAGGAAGCACTGTGAAAGTATACTGTTGGCCTTGCCAGCTGAAAGCAAACTCCTTCTGATGGTCCTTTGAAATTGGTATTGAGAAAAAAGCATTGGCCAGATCAATAGCTGCATACAAAGTACCAGGAGACGTACTAATTTTCTCAAGCAATGAAACCACATCAGAAGCAGCAACTGAAATTGGAGTCACCACCTGGTTAAGTTTACAATAATCTATCATCATTCTCCAAGATCTATCTGTTTTTTGCACTGGCCAAATCATCAAGTTAAATGGGGATGTGGTGGGAACCACCACCAGTGCATCCTTCTCTATAACCCCTCCAGGGATGTGGTATTGCTTTTGGTTTACTATTTTTTGTAGGTAGAGGCAGTTCTAATGGCTTCCACTTGGCTTTTACTACCATAATAGCCCTTACTCCACATGTCAGGGACCCAATGTGGGAATTCTGCCAATTGCTCAGTATATCTATTCCAATTATGCATTCTGGACCTGGCAAAATCACTACAGGATGGGTTCAGGGACTCACTGGACCCACTGTGAGATGCACCTGTGCTAAGACTCCATCAATAATTTGACCTCCATATGCCCCCACTCTGACTGGGGGTTCACAATGATGGTTTGGGTCTCCTGGAATTAGTGTCAGTTCAGAGCCAGTGTCCAGTAATCCCCAAAAAGTCTGATTATTTCCTTTTCCCCAATGAACAGTCACTTTCATAAAAGGCCTCATATGTCTTTGGGGAAGGCTGGGAGAAAGATTGACCTTATAAATTTTTGGCAATGTAGTGGGGTCCTTCCTCAAAGGGACCCAGCCTCCCAGTCATTCAAGAGGTCGTGGGTCTGTAAACTGATTCAAGTCTGGGAATTGATTGAGAGTCTGTGACTCTGTGTTCTGGCCATTCAGTCTAGGCTGCTGTTCACGTGACCTAGAATTCTTCTGTCTATACAGATCAAGTAAATATTTAGTAGGCTTGCCATATATTTCACTACTAGGAACACAATGTGCAAGTAGCCAATGCCATAATTTCACATGAGTCAGAATATTGATTACTATTTTGACTCTGCTGTCCATTATGGTAACCACACCCACCTGCCTTTGTCGATTAACTGCCGCCATTTGGCCCCTACTACCATGGGGTCCAATCAGCCCATCGTTGTTAAGTGTCTTAGTTCAATTAGGGCAGTTCTCACTCTCAAATCCAACTTACATAAAATAGCAATCACAGTAGTCTTCAAGGACGCGGAGGTTCCCTTTACAAATTTATTCCTCATGGTACTGGTGAAAGGTGTGTCTTCTGGACTCTCCATTTCTTGCTCTAGGGGTCTAATCTGATAAATCCATTGCAACAGGCCAATTTCCCTAAGCCTCTGGATACCTCCTTCTACATTATACCAAGGCAGGTCTGGTACTTCAACTTGACTTAAGGTAGGCCACCACATAATCCATGCTTCAGTTAGCCAACCAAATAAACTATTAGATCCTTTCCTAACCTCTCAAGCTGAAACATTGAATGAAGAATCCATACTTAGTGAGCCTAAATCAAAAAACTCAGACTGATCCGATGTTACATTCCTTGAACCATTATCCCACACCCTCAATAGCCATTCGCATACATATTCTCCAGGTTTCTGTCTTTACATGTTAGCAAAATAAAGTAGGTCTTTTTGGGTGTAGCGTACCATTTCCTCAGTCATACTTTGTATTTCACCTTTTGAGGCTCACTTTAGTTATAGGTCTAGCAGCAACAGTGGGTTTTTAGCGCAGCTCTTGAGAACATTCAGCAATGTCTTCCATGGCCTCTACCTCAGACAATGACGCAGCAGAAATAGTTGGGTTAACCCCATCGAAACGAGGTGGAGGGGATAATGGTTTTACAGTAATCCCTTCAGATAGGAGGGATTCAACAGAATTTACAGGCCCCGTATCCTGATCTTCCTTACTATCTGCCCATATGTCCCCATTCCAGGTTTCAAGATCCTAGTTTTTCCCAATCAATGCCCTCACTTTAACTTCAGACACCATTCTGCATTGGTAATTTAATTGGTGTTGTAATTCAGCCACCCTTACAATAAGACTCTGGGTTTGGTTTTTGGCAATATCAGCTCTGTTACTAGAAGAAATAAGGCTTTCTTTCAAAGCACAACTAGAAATGTTGAGGTCTTTTATGCGGTGCTTAAGCTGGGACTCTGCAGCTCTGAGCTCATCTCACTCTTTCACCACTTTTTCTAGTGTAACTAGGACCAACCAACTTCCTTATACTCCTCATGCTGACAAAATTGCAGAAAAGTACCAAATATGCAATAATCCAGAGCCTCACTTCTCAAAAATATGTCATCTATTGGTGATGCTATTTTGTATATTAATTTTGCCACCTCATGCCACAGTGTAGCAGGGACCTCTTTACTAATGGAGGCAGGGTCAACAGAGCCTTTATGATTAATCAAATTCAAGAGCCGATTTAGGAAGCCCATCCTTATGATTTTGTCTCTCTAGAACCACTCCCGATATCAAATGTGATAGACTGGGTTCTCTAGAGAAGCAAAACCAGTAAAGCTTATATATATATATATATATATATATATATATATATATATATATATACACACAGAGAGAGAGAGAGAGAGAGAAAAATATTTTAGGCAAATGGCTCAGACACTTATAGAAGCTGGCAAGTCCTAAGTTCTTGAATCAAACGTCAAGCTGGAGGCTTTTCCCAACTCGTGCTCCTGCAAGGGCTGATGAGCAGTATACTGGCTATTGACTCTAACGAATGACAAATCCAAGATCTCCAGGCCAAGTGGTGGATTGTTTGCTCACAGGCAGTTGTAGGCAGCACAACAGAATCCCAATCCATAGAAGAGTGTCTCTTTTCCCAGGATGTCCATAAATATATTGGAAGCAGGCCACAGCTTAGGAAAACTTCCTTTCAATGGATTGGCTGCTCAAAACACATACATCTGATCCCATCATTGGAAAAATCCACATCACAATTGCTTAAACCACACAGAATTGTGATCCATCCAAGTTGACACACAGCTCCAACTATCACATGGCTCAAAACAAAGAATACCAGAAAGATGTTTATGTTTTATCGCCTATTCAAAAACATTTAACTGTGCAGATCATAAAAATTATGGATAATTCCAGAACACTTAATTGGAACCAGTACATAGATGAGGAGGCTGTTGTTTGCACAGAACAAGGGGATACTGCATGGTCTAAAATCAAGAAGGGAGTGTGTCAGGGTTGTATCCTTTCACCATACTTATTCAATCTGTGTGCTGAGCAAATAATCTGAGAAGCTGGATTATATGAAGAAGATGGCATCAGGATTGGAGGAAGACTCATTAACAACCTGTGATACACAGATGACACAACTTTGCTTGTTGAAAGTGAAGACAACTTGAAGCACTTATTGATGAAGATTGAAGATTACAGTCTGCAGTATGGATTATATCTCAATATAAAGACAACAAAAATATTCACAACCGGACCTATAAGCAACATCACAGTAAATGGAGGAGAGATTGAAGTTGTCAAAGACTTCATATTACTTGGTTCTACAATCAACACCAATGGAAGCAGCAGTCAAGACATCAGATGACATATTGCATTGGACAAATCTGCTGCAAAAGACCTCTTTTAAGTGTCAAAGAGCAAAGATGTCTCTTTGAAGTCTAAGGTGCACTTAACCCAAGCCATGGTATTTTCAATCATGTCTTAGGCATGTGAGAGCTGGATAATGAATAAGGAATACCAAAGAAGAGTTGATGCTTTTGAGTTGTGGTGTTGGTGAAGAATACTGAGAGTACCATGGACTGCTAAGAGAACAAACAAATCTATCCTGGAAGAAGTGCAGCCAGAATGCTCCTTGGAAGTGAGAATGGCCAGACTTTGTCTCACCTACTTTGGTGTTGTCAGATAGAACCATTCCCTGGAGAAGGATAGCATGCTTGGTAAAGTGGAGGGTCAATGAAAAAGGAGAAAGCCCTCAATGAGATAGATTGACACAGTGGTTGCAATGTTTGACTAAGGTATAGACCTTCAGGTATAGATCATGAGGCTGACATAGGACTGAGCAATGTTTCATTTTGTTGAGCATGGGGCAGCTATGAGTTGGAGACAACCCAAAGGCACCTAAGAACAACATATAGGAGTGAATGGAGAATAAAGAATCTACATTTTTTCATAGAATTTAAGTCTAGTGTAACAAAAAACAAGCAAACATATACACACATAATTAAAAATTAAGGAGAATAAAGGTAAAACTCTTGTGTGTGGTTAGGAGGAATCAACAAATATAGGGTTGTTTGGAAAACTCTTTTAGGACTTGAGGTCTTTAAGAATGGGACCTGAAGAAAATATGCCAGACATTTGATTTGAAGAAGATAGAATATATGTTGTCAAGCAAATGACATCTGTAACTACTTCCAGGGGAGAAGTCTCACCACAGAGGACTGTGGCAGTACCTATAACCAAGAGCAGCAGTCCTAGGATGTTAACCTACTCCATGGCTTGCAAGTGTCAGGATAGGCAACAAAAGCACAACTCACACAGGCACTGGCTGCACTAACACTTTACTTACATAGAGAAGAGACTGAACAAGGTCAGCTGCAATAGTAGGTGTCAATCCCCACTGTCAGCGGGTCTTACTCTGCAGCCAAGGCAGGGAGATAGTCTTCACCACCCCTCTTGTGCTGCAGGAGAAAGACCCTGTTTCCTCCTTGTGAAAGCAAATATAACAGTGAGATTGGCCAGGTGCTTTATAATATACATATTCAGTTAAGCCATTTCTGGGAATGTTGACATGTGTTCAGGGCAAAAGGAGAGGGATTGTGCTGACAGACCGCTATATACTCTGGGATTTGCTTTGGGTCAAGACATCCCCGAAAGGAAGTCAGCTCATACTTACATTCTGTACAAGAAGCCAGGCTGACATTTCTGGTCCTAAGCACGTTTATTTTTATTAGTAGGCCACAGGGAAAGATATCTGGCTGCACATGTTGGCATATTTCCACATTCTGGATAGAGGAACCAGTTTGTGCAAGAGTTAGAAGACAGAAGCAAGTGCTCTGTGCTTGAGCTGAAGGAAGACCAGTGTGTCTCTGGGCAGGAGGTACATTTGGAGAGGCAAGTAGGGGCCAGGCCTTCTAAGTCACAGTCCTAACTTTAGATTTATTCTATGTGCAATGGAGGCCACCAAAGAATTTTAAGTTGACAATTTCAATCTTTGCCCCATTTATTGTGATGCTGCCTTTTGGTCCAGTTGTGAGGATTTTTGCTTTCTTTATTTTGAGTTGTAAGCCATACTGCAGACTGTAGTCTTTAATCTTCATCAGTATGCTTCAAGTCATCTTCACTTTCAGCAAGCAATGTTGTGTTGTCTGCATATTGTAAGTTGTTAATGAGTCTTCCTCCACTCCGGATGTCTCATTCTTCTTCATATAGTCCAGCTTCTTGGATTATTTGCTCAGCATACAGATTGAGTAAGTATGGTGAAAGGATATAACCCTGAGGCACTCCCTTCCTGATTTTCAACCATGCAGTGTGGCCTTGCTATATTTGAACAACAACCTCCTGGTCTATGTACAGGTTCCTCATGAGCATAATTAAGTGTTCTGGAAATCCCATTCTTTGCAGTGTTATCTACAATTTGTTATGATCCATACATTATTTTTATTCCAATATTTGCTTGAAGAGTCTACTACATCCCTTACTTTATCATATTATAGTGACTCACATGTTGCTATGATGTTGGAAACAATGACACTGGTATTTCAAATAGCAGCAGGGTCACCCATAGTGAGCAAGTTTCAGTGGAGCTTCCAGATTAAGACAGACCAGGAAGAAAGGCCTGACAATCTTCTTCTAAAAATCAACCAATGAAAACTTTATGACTAATGACAGAACATAGTTTTATATAATGCTGGAAGATGAGCTTTTTAAGTTTGAAGACACTCAAAATGCAACTGATGAACATCTAGCTCCTCAAAGTAGAATTGGTCTTAATGACACAGATGAAGCAAAGCTTTTGGTACCTTCATTTGCCATAGTGACATAACTCAAAATGAGAAACAAGAACTGTAAATATCCATTAATAGATAGAATGTGGAAAGTACAAAGTATGAATCAAGATGAATTAGAAGTTGTCAAAAATGAAATGGAATGATTGAAGATTGCTATCTTACAATGTGGCAGGATACAAGGTCAACATAAAAAAATTAGTTGGATTCCTTTAGATCAATGAAGAGGACTCTGAAAATGAAATAAGGAAAACAATACCAGTTATAATAGCTACCAAAGAGATAAAATATCGAGGAACAAATTTCACCAGAGACACAAAAGACCTATACAAAGAAAACTGTAAAACACTACTACAAGAAACTATAAGGAATCTACATAAATGGAAGAACTTGCCTTGTTCATGGATAGGAAGAATGAATATTATGAAAATCTCAATATTACCCAAAGCAATCTGCATATTCAATGCAATCCCAATGCAGATACCATCAAGATTTATTTTTAATTGTGATTTGAATGAAAATTTACAAAGCAAATTCACTCTCCATACAGCAGCTCACATACACTTTGTCTCATGATATCAACTACAATTTACCACAATGCAACAGCTCCCCTCCCACTTCCTCACCATAGTTACCTCTTCCTTGAGTCCTTCCCTCAATGCACTCTTGCCCCAGAGCTGTCTCCCTGTGCATACATAACCCTTCTATTCTCCCATGATTGACCTCTCCAAGGAGTGTATCTACTTAATGTAAATGTTCAGCTCATATGCCTGTCTTTTATTTGGCTGAAAGCCACAGGAGTGGGTTCAATTTCACACCTGAAGGTCAGCTATGGGCCATAGTCTCAGTGGTTCCATCAGGCTTTGTCAGACCAGCAAACCTGGTCCAGTTTTTAAAATTTTTTCAAGTGATTTTTGAGTTTTGTTCCACATTGTTCTCCCACTCTATCCTGGATCTCCTACATAGATCCCCCTCTGAGTGGTTGACAGTGGTATATGGGCACCATCTAGTTCTTCTGGTCTCATAGTCATATAGGCTGAGGATTGCATAGTGTACCAGTTTCTTGGATTGTCTTCATGAATCTTTGGTTTTCTCCATTCTTCTTTGCTCTGGACAAGGACAGACTCATACTTGCATCTAGATGGCCACTTCCAAGCTTTCAAGATCCCAGTTACTACTTACCAAAGTAGGATGTGGAACAATGTTTTGTGTAGTATGTTATACCAGTTGAGCTTGATGTCTCCTGCAACTATGGTCCTGAGCCCACAGATCCAGCTACTCACTCCCTTGGGTAGCTGGCTGCTGCCAAGAAATGACTAAAATCTTGACCCTTGTCAGCTCTACTATATACCTAGGAGTTCTTACAGAATATACCAATACACTTGTAGAAACATTGTCTGCCAACCCTATATATGGTCTTGGGCACATTATGCCCTGCATAGACATACCTGATAGTTCAGCCTGTCTACCCATCTATCCACCCATATATCCATGTTTGCCTTCACTGAAAATGCAGTACTGTATGTGCAAAAGGGTTCATCTTTGTTGTCTGTACTTCCCACACACTTCTCTATGTCTTCATCTTCTTCAATACCATCGTGTTGATCACTCACATTTGGTACAATGCCCTTCTCTTCACCCAAATCAATACTTGTCTCTACCTATCTAACAGTGTTCCCTCCCCTCCCCTCCCACCCCTGGTAACTAACGAAGAAAATTTCCTTCCATATATAAACCTTTCCTTGACTTTTTACAACAATGGACTAATACAATAATTTTCCTTCTGTGATTGATTTATTTCACTCATCATAATGTCCTCCAAGTTCATCCACATTATATGGTGTTTTGCAGATTCTATGTTATTCTTTAAGATTGCATAGTAATCTATTTTGTGTATGTACCATGATTTGGTTATCCATTCTTCAGTTGATGGACACCTAGGTTGTTTCAGTCTTTTGGCTATTGTAACCAACAACATTTTTAAGGATATGGAAAAAACAATTATTAACTTCATATGGAGAGAAAAGAGATCTTGGGCAGGCAAAGCAATGCTGAAAAAGAAAAACAAAGTGAAAGGTCTCACACTCTCTGATCTCAAAACCTGCTATACAGCCACAGTAGTTGAAATAGTGTGATATTACTACAATGAAAGAAGTAGACAAATGGAACAGAGTTGAAAACTCAGAAATAGATCCATCCATCTATGGACAGCTAATCTTTGACAAAGGACCAGAACTCACAAAATGAGGGAGAGATAACCTCTTTAATAAATGGTGCTGGCAAAATTGGATATCCTTTTGCAGAAAAATGAAACAAGACCCATACCTCACCCCATACACAAAAACAAACTCAAGTTGGATCAAAGACTTAAAAGTAAAACCCAAAACAATAAATCTGATTAATGATAAAACAGGGACAAATCTAGAGGCCCTAATTTATGTAGAAGAGAAGCTAGATGACTGGTATCTTTAAAAAGTTAAATCTTATAAAAAGACGTCTCCAAAAAGGTAAAAAGAGAACTTAGAGATTAGGAGAAAATATTTGCCTAGGACATATCTGACAAAGGACTTAGATCCAAAATTTATAGAAAACTTCAACACTTCAATGCCCAAAAGACAAACAACCCAATTCAAAAATGGGCAAGGGACATGAACAGACACTTCATTAAAGAGGATATACTGGTGACCAACAAACACATGAGGAACTGCTTACAATCATTAGTTATTAGAAGATGCAAATCAAAACAACGATGAGATATCATCACACCCCAGCATTAATAGTGAAGTTAAACAAGACAGAAGCTAATATGTGCTGGGCAGGTTGCAGAGAGATTGGAACTCTCTTACACTGCTGGTGGGACTGCAAAATGCCACAGCCATTGTGGAAAATAGTATGGCATTTCCTTAAAAAACTGAAAAAAAGAAATACCATTTAATTCAGCAATTTCATTACTAGGAATATATCCTAAAGAGCTGAAAGACAGAACAGGAACAGACATGCAAACCCATGTTTATCGCAGCACAATTCACTATAATAAAGAGATGGAAACAACTTAAATGCCCATCAACAGATGAATGGATAACCAAATTATGGTTCATTCACACAATGGAATATTGTGTTGCATTAAAGAATAATGAAGAATACACAAAGCATCTCACAATGTGGATGAATCTGGAGGACATTATACTGAGTGAAATGAGTCAATCACAGAAGGACAAATATTGCATGAGCCCGTTACTGTAAAAAGCCAAAGAAGGAGGAGATCCGGCAAGATGGCGGACTAAGCAGAAAGACTGCACAGACCCTCTTCAACAAAGAAAAGGGAAACCAATTAACACAGACACAGAAGATAATCCTGGACCCCTGAGCCT
>NW_006921819.1:3900147-3902091 GCF_000298275.1 Orycteropus afer afer | reverse complement strand
GCTTAGGGAATTGAACTCACTTTGTAGATTACTGGGAATGGGAGAGAAGAGGAGGGAAAATTTGGGACTAGGTGGTGGTCACATGTTGATTTTGGTAAGAGGAGGGATGGTATGGAAAGTGTTTGTGACCAGCATCATAACATTGGGGAAAGGAAGGACACTGAAGTGTACACGTAAGATACAGCAACAGAGGCGAATCCTAGTATATGCACAACACTGCATTACTACTAACCAAACACCAGGCTACAGATAAATGCAAAGACAACTGAGATTAGGTGGGCGTCAGTAAGCAAGAATGTACCTCAGACCAATGATAATTTTAGTTGCAGATAATCTTGCATAGATACTGTTGTTGTTGTTAAGTGCCATCGAGTTACCTCTGACTCATAGCGACTTGATGTACAGCAGAATGAAACACTGCCCAATCCTGTGCCAGCCCCACGGTCCTTGTGATACCTGAGATTGTAGCCACTGTGTCAATTCATCTTGTTGAGGGCCTTCTTCTTTTTCGTTGACCATCCACGTTACCCAGCATGATATCCTTCCTCAGAGAATGTCCCTTCTTCCAATATGACAAAAGTAAGTGAGATGAAGTCTGGTCATTTTCGCTTCCAAGGAGCATTCTGGCTGCACTTTTTCCAGGACAGATTTGTTAGTTCTCACAGTCTATGGGACTTTCAGTATTCTTCACCAACACCACAACTCAAAAGCATCTTTTCTTCTCCAGTCTTTCTTACTCATTGTCCAGCTCTCACATGCATATGAAGCTACTGAAAACACGATGATTTGTGTGAGCAGCACCCTAGTCTTCAAGCAGACATCTTTGCTATTCAGCACTTGAAAGAGGTCTTTTGCTGCAGATATGTGCAATGCAGTACAGTTCTAATGTTTTGACTGCTGCTTCCATTGGTTTTTATAGAAACAAGTAACATGGAATCTTTGGTAACTTCAATCTTTTCACCATTTATCGTGTTACTGCTTATAGATCCAATTGTAAGGATTTTTGTTTTCTTTATATTGAGGTGTAATCCATACCACAGACTGTAGTCTTCAATCTTCATCTGTTAGGCTTCAAGTCATTCTCACTTTCAGGAAGCAAAGTTGTGTCCTCTGCATATCTCAGGTTGTTAATGAGTTTTCCTCCAATCCTGATGCCATGCTCCTGAACATATAGTCCAGCTTCTTGGATTATTTTCTCACCATACAGATTGAATAAGTATGGTGAAAAGATACAACCCTGACACACTCTCTTCCTGATTTTAAACTATGCAGTATCCCCTTGTTCTATTCGAACAACCACCTCCTGGTCTATGTACAGGTTCTTCATGAGCATAATAAAGTGTTCTGGAATTCCCATTCTTCTCAATGTTATCCATAATTTGTTATGATCCACACAATCAAATGCTTTTGTATAGTCAATAAAAAATAAGTAAAAATATTTCTAGTATTCTTTGCTTACAGCCAAGATTCATCTGACATTAGCAATGATATCCCTCATTCCACATTCTCTTCTGAATCCAGCTTGCACTTTTGGAAGTTCTCTGTCAGTATACTGCTGCAACCGTTTTTAAATTATCTTCAGTAAGATTTTACTTGTGTGCAATATTAATGATACTGTTCAATAATTTCCACATTGTGTGTGATCGCCTTTCTTTGGAATGGTACAGTCAGTTGACCAGGTAGCTGTCTTTCAAATATCTTGGCATAGCTGAGTGAGTGCCTCCAGTGCAGCATCCATTTGTTGAAACATTTCAGTGGGTATTCCATCAATTCCTGGAGTCTTGTTTTTCACCAATTCCTTCAGTGCAGCTTTGACTTCTTCCTTCAGTACCATTGGTTCTTGATCTTATGCTACTTCCTGAAACGGATGAACATCAACTAATTCTTTTTGGCACACTGACTCTGTGTATTCCTTCCTTTTTTTTTTTTTTATGTTTCCTGCAT
>NW_006921819.1:3886452-3899672 GCF_000298275.1 Orycteropus afer afer | reverse complement strand
ACTTGCATATGAGCAGTTGATGATCTGTCCCACAATCAGCTCCTGGCCTTGTTCTGGCTGAAGATATTGAGCTTCTCCATCACTTCTTGCCACAGATGTAGTCAATCTGATTCCTGTGTTCTCCATCTGGCAAAATCCACATGTCTAGCTGCCATTTGTGTTGTTGAAAAAGGTATCTGCAATGAATAAGTCATTGGTCCTGTAAATTCTGTCATGTGATCTCCAACCTTATTTCTGTCACCAAGGCCGAACTTTCCAACTACTGGTGATTCTTTTTTGTTTCCACATTTTGCATTCCAATCACCAGTGACAATCAGCAAATCATGATAGCATGTTTGGTAAATTTCAGACCACAGAAGATGGTAAAATCTTCAATTTCCTCTTCTTTGGCTTTGGGGGTTGATGTGTAAAAATGAATATTAGTATTAACTGGTCTGCCTTGTAGGCCTATGAATATTATCCTATCACTGACTGCATTGTACTTTAGGATAGATCTTGATACATTCTCTGTGATGATGAATGTCTCACCATTCTTCTTCAGTTTGTTGTTCCCAGCATAGTAGATCACATGGTTGTCTGATTAAAAATGGCCCAGACTAGTCCATTTCAGCTCACTAATGCCTAGGATATTGATCTTTATGGGTTCCATTTCATTTTGACAACTTCCAATTTCCCTAGATTCATACTTGATATATTCCATGTCCTGATTATTAATGGATGTTTGCAGCTGTTTCTTTTAATTTTGAATCATGCCACACTAGCAAATGGAGGTCTGAAAACTATACTCTATCTGCATCATTAAGATCAGCTCTATCCTGAGGAGGCAGCTCTTTCCCAGTCATATTTTGAGTGCCTTCCAACCTGAAGGGCTCATCTTCTGGCCCTACATAAGACAATCTTTTAGGACTTGTCATAGATTTTTCCAGTAATATATCAGACAGTGTTTCACTGCTATTCATTAAGGGTTCCACTGGCCATTTTTTTTTTTTTTTTTTAGAAATATGTAGCTTCTTCCTTCTTCTGAGTCTGCCTTATTTTGGAAGCTCTTCTGAAACCTGTCCACCATGGGTAACCTTGTTGGCATTTGAAATACCAGTGGAAAAGCCTCCAACCTCACAGCAACACACAACCACCACAGTATGACAAACTGACAGACAAGTTCATCTGCCTTAGCTGTTTCAAACCACTCTGCTCACTTCCCAGTCTCTCCCTTTACCTGTTCCAGCTGTTCCACCAGCTCTAGCTTCCTCCCTGGGGCTCTCCCCTTACCTGTTCCCTGCATTGATACTATTGATTTAATATAACCACAATCATTACAGAAGCAACAGAAGATGGAATAATCCCTCAGAGAGAACCAAATACCTTGGGAGAGAAAAATGCTGGGCCTGCTGACTCAGGACCATAGTATAGGGGGACATCAGGCTCAATTGGCACAATATAGTACATAAAATCTTGTTCCACAACCTACTTTGGTGACTGGGGTCTTAAAAGCTTTTGAGCAGCCACCTAAGCTGCAGCTGATGGTCTCCTTTAGTCTAAAGTGAAGAAGAGTGGAGAAAATCAATGGCATTTGGAAATAATTATTCCAAGGTTCTGATAGACCTTCAGACCAGAAGAACTACATGGTGCCCAGCTACGAATGCCAACCACCCGGGAAGGGATAAAAACTGGAGATCCTGAATAGAGTGGGAAGAAAAATGTGGAACAAAATTAAAAAACATGATAATGACCACATTTACTAGTTGGATGGAGTCTGGTAGGACCCCCAAAATTATGGCTCTGGAATATCCTTTGGGCCTGGGATGAGACTCACTCCCAAGGACTGGCTGTCAGCCCAACAGTAGAAAGACTGACATGAAGGACACCAAACCAGGGCAATGCATTCATCTGTTTTATGGAGATACATCCCTTGAAACAATCGGCCACGGGCCACCAGTGGGGCAGCATTCACATATAGGGAAAGGTGGACAGACAGGAGTGCATAGTTAAGAAGGGCATTTGTGGGATGGGTCATAGTGATGGGAGGGAAGAAGAGTGGATTAGGGTTGGGGATGGTAATCAGGGTGTGAAATCAAATGTACATGGACTGTTGAATATGAAACAAATTTTGCTCTATAAATTTTCACCCAAAGCATAATAAAATAAATAATTATGAAGATTATTATCCTAGACATTAGTGCACTGAAATTGATTGGTAGTGGCCAGTTTGAATCTGCCAATAGTATGGATTATTACAGTGGGAACAACAAATTGAAGATGAACAGTGTTGCATTCATCTTAAAAAAAAAAAAAATCAAGACAAATGCTGAAACATATTGCTATCAGTGATAAGTTAATATCCACATGCCTACAATGAAAAGCAGTTATTATGATTATTACTCAAATTTACACACCAACTACTAATGCCAAAAATAAAGTAATTGAAGAGTTTTAAGTAATTGAACAGTTTTATGAACTGCTGCAGGAGCTCTGGTTGCCTAATGCCTAAGGCATTAGACTGCTAACCAGAAGGCTGGCAGTGAAAACCCACCAGCCACTCCTTGGAAGGAAGGTTGGGCAATCTACTTTTGTGGTGGTACTGCCTCGGAAACCCAAGGAGGGGTCACTATGAGTCAGATATGACTTGATGGCAGTGTGCTTGGTGGTTGTGCTTATGAACTGCTGCAGTCTGAAATTGATCAAATGTACAATCAAGATCACTGATAATTTCTAGTGACTGAAATGCAAAACTTGAAAAAAAAAAGGTGAAGGATCAGCAGTTAGAAAATGCAGCCTCGGTGATAAGAACAATGCTGGAGATTGCATGATAGAATTCTACAAGATTGATGACTTAGTCATCAGAAATACTTTCATTCAGTAACACAAAAGGACCTCATATGGACCTCATGGATGAATCACATAGGGGGTGAAATTGACTATTTTTAGGGAAAAGATGATGGAGAAGCTCAATATTGTCAGTCAAGACAAAGCCAAGGTCAACTGCAGAACAGACCATCAATCACTCATATGCAAGTTCAAGTTGAAGCTGAAGAAAATCAAAGCATGACCATAAAATCCAATGTATAAACTTGAATATATCCTGCCTGGATTTATATTCTATCTCAAGGATACATTTAATGCACTGAACAGTAATGACCAAAGTCCAGAAAAATTGAGGAATGACATCAAGGACATCACACATGAAGGAAGAAATCAGTAATGAAAAAGACAGGTAAGAAAGAAAAGACACAAATTGAGGTCATAAGAGACTGAAACTTGCTGTTGATTGCTGAGAAGCTAAAGTGAACAAAAGAAATGATGAAATAAAAAGACTGAACAGAAAATACCAAAGGGCAGCTAGAGAAGGCAAGGTAAAGTATTATAATGAAATGTGGATAGATCTAGATATAGAAAACCAACAGGGAAGAACATGCTAAGCATTTCTTAATCAGAAAGAACTGAAGAGAAAATTCAAATCTAAAGTTATAATATTGAAGGATTTTATGAGCAAAAAATTAAATGATGAGATTTGAGGTAAGATGGAAGAATAAGCAGAAAGACTACACAGAATCTCTTTAACAAAGAAAAGGGGAACCAATTAACACAGATATAGATGAAAATCCTAGAGCCCTGAGCTTTAAAAGGAAAGATATAGAAGGGGATTAAACTCCAACTAGTAGAAGAATTTGCATGAAAACCTCAAAAAAGGAGACATATGGAGCTGCGATCTGGCAGCCATCCTGATGGCACAGAAAGCTTGGATATTGTCAAGTGGTGTTAGAACCTAAGAATTAACCTAGAAATCAGCCCTGCTAGCCAGGGACTGCACAGAGGACTGCTCTGGTGGCTGGTGAATAAAAGAAGAAGCAGCAAAGAGGAAGGCAGGCTGAGCTGTGGAGTTTTGCCTGTCTGGAGAGTGCAGCCATTTTAATGTTTACAAGCAGTTCAACCATTATGGATATTTAAAGCAACAGTGTCCTCCCAGATTCCAGGGACTTAAGAATAGGATCCCTTTGCCAGGAACCACAAGGACTTCTGGATGCCAAAGACTGGAAAGCTTCATTTACTGAGTGAAGAGAGCCACCACTTCCTTATCCACCAACTGGCCAAATATAACCAACCACCAAGAAAAGCCTGACTCATGCTCAGCAGCTCTTCACAAACAGCTAACAGAGATCTAAATACAATAGTGTCATAATCTCTCAGAGACAACAGACCATCATAGTCCACACTAAGAAGCAAGACAAAGTGGTAGAAAAACAAGAACAGGATACCAGCCCAGAACACATCCCTGAGGAAGAAGCAAGGTTGGAACTCCCTGATAAGGAATTCAAAAGAATGATAATTAGGCATCATCAAAGGATTGAGAGACAGATCAAGGAATATACTGACAAAATAAAGGAAAACACAGAAAAAAATCCTAGAGAACAATTTCAGAAAATAATACTGGAACAAAATGACAAAATAAATGAAAAATTAGAAGTGATTCAAAATCTACAGATAGAAAGCTAGAAGATTAATACTAAATTTTCAGAAATAGATAACACATTGAAAGGGCAAAGGAATATAATTGAATCAACGGAAGACAAAATTAATGAGATTGAAGACAAATACCTGAATACTTCTTTGGAAAGAGATCTATCAGAAAAAAAGATCAAAACAAAATGAAGAAAGCCTAAGGTTCATGAGAATACCATCAAAAGGAATAATTTACATGTCATTGGAATTCCAGAACAGGAAAGGAAAAATAAAACCACCGAGAAAATTTTCCAAGATTTATTAGAACTTCCCTGATATGATTAAAGATGAGAATATATCCATTTTGGGAATCCAATGAACCCCAAACAGGATAGACCCCTAAAGAAAATCACCAAGACATATCATCATCAAACTCATCAAAATCAAAGACAAAGAAAGAATCCTGAAAGCAGCACAGGAAAAATGAAAACTTATTTACAAAGGACAACCAATAAGAATAAGCTCTGACTTCTCAGTAGAAACCATGCAAGCGAGAAGACAATAGGATAGTATATATAAAGTCCTGAAAGAGAGAAATTTCCAACCAAGAATTATACACCCAGCAAAACTGTCTCTCAAATATGATGGTGAAATTTTGGAGATTTAAAGATAAGAAGAAATTAAGGGAATTGGTTAAAACCAAATAAACCTTACAAGAGATACTAAAGGGAGTCCTTTGAACAGAGAACAAATAATAGCAAATAACAAATGACCATTAATACACAAGATGATATAACCCAGAAACTAAAACAACTATGGAAGTATCCAAAGTAAACTTATGAGCTCTCTAAACTCATACATAACAAGGTTGCATTGGGATAAAAGATTATAGTTACAAAAGGACTTGGCAGACAGAATGTCTTAAAATATAGCTATCATTATTACAGTTTTCATATTCATGTTCCTTTTTCTTGTTAACCACATACTGCTAGAAATGTCTACCCAGAGATGTAATTAATATGATATCATCTGAAACCATTTCTTAGTATCTGGGGAAACAGACCCCAGCTTGTAAATCATCTTGTTTTCTACTACTTGGGTTTTCTAAGGAACTACAGTAGTCATGTCTCTAAATTCCCCAATCACTTTGAATTTTTGCTCATTTATTTTCTACTTTTGTAAAATATATATTTACTTGGCTGCATGTTTTTTAATAATAAATTAATAAGCAAAAATAAAACTCCAATCTATAAAAAAATATCACCAAAGCAGATACAAATTTATGCATTGCTGGTGCTAAAGGCTCTTTAAACTTTAAGTAGGAGAGATATTGAAGTTGCAAACCAAAAACCAAACTCATAGCCATTGAGTCAATCCCAAATCATAGCAACCCCTCCTTGGGTTTCTGAGGCAGTATCACTATGGAAGTAGATTGCCCAATCTTCCTTCCAAGGAGTGGCTGGTGGGTTTGAACTTGCAGCATTCTGGTTAGCAATCAAATGTCTTAGGCACTATACCACCAGAGGTCTCATTGAAGTTATAGGGTTATTATAATGTTTTTTTCATGAAAATGTCCAAAATTAATGAACTGATGGTAAATTGACTATAATCTCGCTCATGTTTGTATTTCAGTCTCTCCATTCTCCTAATTTACGATACAGTACTTGATATATAAGGGGATATTCAAAGACTTTATTTCATATATACAAAATGATGATATTTGTAGATACAAACATCAATGCAATATGATTGTAATGTAAATATAATTTAAAAGCCTGAAGAATTTTTTTTTATCACTGGTTTCAAGCAACTTTATTGAAAACCAGTTTGTTGGTTTAATTTATACCTCTCTTTTTTTCTTTAATATATGTGGTGGTTTGTGAGGCTTCCTGTATCTGTGGGCTTATAGTTTTTACAATACTTGGAAAAATTTAGTCATTATTTTATCAAATACTTCTGCCCCTTTCCCTCTAATTACATGAATATAAGATATGTGGAATAAGCCCACAACTCACTCAAATATTCTTCTTTTTCTTTTTTGTCAGTAGTTTTTTTCCCTTTGTGTTGCATTTTGGATAGTTTCTACTCCTATCTTCAAGTTCACTAATCTTTTTTTGGTGCCCAGCTGCCAATGCCAAACACTTGGAAAGGAATCAAAACCAGAGATCTTCACTACAGTGGGAGGAAACACGTGGAACAAAATTCAAAACTCAAAAATGATGAGAATTAGTGGTTGACTAGAGAGTAGTGGAATCCCTGAGGCTATGGCCCTGCTTTACCCTTTGGGCCTAGAAATGAACTCACTCCCATGAATTGGCTCTCAGCACAACAGTAGAATGATCTACATGCAGAACACCTACCTCAGGATAATGCACCCACCTACACTAGGGAGACACATCCCTTAGAGCAATCAGCCATGAGACACCAGAGGGGTAGTATTCACATAGAGGGAAAACTAGACAGACAGGAATGCATAGTTAAGAAGGGCACAGGGAGGGGGTAGTCACATGGAGGGGAGGGAAGGAGAGCTTTTTATGCTTGGGGAGGGTAATTGGGCCATGAAATCAAATGTGCACTAACTGTTGAATGTAAAACAAATTTGCACTGTAAATTTGTATCCAAAGCACAATTAAAAAAAAATAATTCACTAATTTTTTGTTCTGCAGTATCTAATCTGCTGTTTATCCCACTCAATGTATTTTTCATCTCAGGCACTGTATTTTTTACATGAAAGTTCAATTTAGGAATATTTTATATATTCTGTGTCTTTATTTAACATTCTCAATATTTCCTCTATCTTCTTTAGCATATAAGGCATAGATATAATCATTTTTAAAAGGTTCTTGTTTGCTAATTCTATCATCTGTGTTCTTTCTTGGTCTGTTTCTGTTAACTGATTGTTCTACTCATTATAGATTGCATCTCTTGCTTCTTTGCATGCCTGGTAAGATTTTTACTGGAATGCCAGGTTTGTGAAATTTACCTTATTAGATGCTGGATATGTTTGTACTCTTATAAGGTTTTTTTTTTTTCCCACTTGCTTTTAGAAACAGTTTGGTCTTTTTGAGGCTTTCTTTTATGCTTTTTAAGGTGGGATCTTTAGTTTAGGGTTAATTTTGCCTCACTACAAAAACAATTTACCACTGGTATGTCAGTTTGTTGTACTATAGTGACTTGTGTGTTGCTGTGAGGCTGGAGGCTATGCCACCAGTATTTGAAATACTAGCAGTGTCACCCATAGTGGACAGGTTTCAGTGGAGCTTCCAGGCTAAAACAGACTTGGAAGAAGGAAGGGACCATCTATTTCTCAAAAAATTGACCAGTGAAAACCTTATGAATACCAGTGAAACATTGTCTAACATATATTACTGGAAAAATTTATAAAATGCCCAGAAACATTGTCCAGTATAGTGCTGGAAAATGAACCCATCAGGTTGGAAGTCACTCAAAACAGACTAGGGAAGAACAGCCTCCTCAAACTAGAGTCAACCTTAATGATATGGATGGAGTAAAGCTTTCAGGACCTCCATTTGCTGATGTGGCATGACTCAAAATGGGAAGAAACAGCTGCAAATATTCCTTAATGCTCAGAACATGGAATGTACAAAGTATAAATCTAGGAAAATTGGAAGCTGTGAAAAATGAAATGGAACACATACTGGTTTTGGTCATTTTGAAGCAGACAACCACATGATCTATTATGTCAGAAATGACAAATTGAAGAGAAATGGCATGGCATTCATCGTACTGAAGAATGTTTCAAGATCTATCCTGAAGTACAATGTTATTAGTAATAGAATAGTATCCATATGCCTACAAGGAAGACCAGTTAATACTAATATTATTCAAATTTACACACCAATCACCAATGCCAAAGATGAAGAAATTGAAGATTTTTACCAACTTCTGTAATCTGAAATTGATCATATGTGCAATCAAGATACGTTGACTATTACTGATGATTGGAATGCAAAATTTGGAAACAGAAATTAATCACTGGTAGTTGGAAAATATGGCCTTAGTGATGGAAATGATGCTGGAGATCTCATGATAGAGTTTTGCAAGACAAATGACTTATTAACTGCAAATACTTTTTACAACAGCACAAATGACCTACAGAACAACTACATCTGTAGAAAGAAACATGGGAAAGCTCAATATCTTTGGCCAAAACAAGGCCAGGAGCTGATTGTGCAACAGACCATCTACTGCTCACATGAAAATTCGAGTTGAAGCTGAAGATGACAATTAAAAGAAGTCCATGAGAGCCAAAGTACTATTACATCCCTCCTGAATTTAGACTCTACCTAAAGAATAGATTTGATACATTGAACACTAATGACTGAAAAACAGAGGAATTGTGGGATGACATCAAGAACATCATCCATGAAGAAAGCAAAAGGTCATTAAAAAGACAGGAAAGAAAGAAAAGATCAAAATGGATGTCAGAAGAGAGTTTTAAACTTGCTTTTGAATGGAGAGTAGCTAAAGCAAATGTAAGAAATGAAGAGATAAAAGAGCTGAACAGAAGATTTCAAAAAGCAGCTTGAGAAAACAAAGTCAACTATTATAATGACATGTGCAAAAAGATCTGGAGGTAGAAGACCAAAAAGGAAAAAATATGCTCGGCATTCCTCATTGAAAGAACTGAAGAAAAAATTCAAGCCTTGAGTTGCAATATTGAAAGATTCTATGGGTAAAATATTTAATGATGCAGGAACATCAAAAAACGATAGAAGGAATACATAGAGTCACTGTATCAAAAAGAATCGGTCAATGTTCATCCATTTCAGGAGGGGGCATATGATCAAGAACCAATGGTATTGAAGGAAGAAGTCAAAGATGTGCTGAAGGAATTGGTGAAGAACAAGGTTCCAGGAATTGATGGAATACCCACTGAGACATTTCAACAAATGGATACCATGCTGGAGACACTCACTTGTCTATGCCGAGAAATTTGGAATACAGCTACTTGGCTTACTGACTGGCAGAGATCTACATTTGTACCCATTCCGAAGAAAAGTGATACAACAAAATGTAGAAATTATCAAACAATATCTTTAATATCACATGCAAGTAAAATACTGCTGAAGATAATTCAAAAATGGTTGCAGCAGTACATTGACAGAAAACTTCCAGAAAAACAAGCTGGATTCAGAAGAGGACATGGAATGAGGGATATTTTTGCTGATGTCAGATGGATTTTGGCTGAAAGAAAAGAATATCAGAAATATCTTTAGTTGTGTTTTATTGAATATAAGAAAACATTCAATTGTGTGGATCATAATAGATTATGGATAATATTGAGAAGAATGAGAATTCCAGAACACTTAATTGTGCTCAAGAGGAACCTGTACATAGACTAGAAGGCTCCTGTTTGAACAGAACAAGGGAATAATGCATGATTTAAAATCAGGAAGGAAGTGTGTCAGGGTTGTATCCTTTCACCATACTTATTCAATCTGTATGCAGAACAAACAATCCAAGAAGCTGGAATGTATGAAGAAGAGTGTGGTACCACAATTGGAGGAAGACTCATTAACAATCTGTGATATGCAGACAACACAAATTTTCTTGCTGAAAGTGAGGATGACTTGAAGCTTTTACTGATGAAGATTGAAGACGATAGTCTGCAGTATGGATTACACCTCAACATAAAATAAAAATGAAAATCCTCACAACTGGACCAATAAGTAACATCACAATAAATGGAGAAAAGTTTGAAGTTGTCAAAAAAATTTTACATTACTTGGTTCCACAATCAACACCAATGGAAGCATCAGTTGAGACATCAGACTCTGTATTGCACTGAGCAAATCTGCTGCAGAAAGACTTCTTTTTTTTTTTTTAAAGAACAATAAGATAAAGGAGTCTTTATGAAGCACAATATTCTGGAACCCTGCATGGGGATCCTCTCCCCTACATTTCCAACCCCAACAGAACAGAGTTTTCACAATAGTCAGTTTTCACAAAACTGCTAGTAAGGATGGATAAAAACCTGAATTAAAATAATAATAATGATAAAAACACCTAAAGATTCAGTACATCACTTAAAAAAATTATTTTCAATTAAAAATATTCAGTAAGCCTTTTCAACAAATGATATGGACATCTATAGGCCAATAAATGTACCTCAAACTAAGTCTGACATCTTATACGAAAAATAATTCAAAAAAGGATCTTGGGTGAATGGAAAGGCAATATACCAAAAGTAAGTGACCAACACAACAACACTAAGGCAAAGGAAGACACAGGGAGAAGCACAACAGGTCCAGATAACAAAGATAAACACTTCTACATACACAATATTGCATTACCAATAATAACAGACATTAATCTACAGGTTGCTTCACAGGTAGAGAGGCTAAACAATCAGGTATGTCTAGGCAAAAGGGAATAGACCCACAACCATGTATAAGTTTGGCAAATGCTATTTCTACACACATATTTTTATGTGCTATAAAAGTGTCCATATATATGATAGAGCTAACAGAGCAAAGTGAACTTCTTAGCTACAGCCAAACACCCTGAGGGAGTGAGTCACCAGGTTCACAGGCTCAGGACCATGGTTGTGGGGAACATCAAACTCAATTGGTTTAATATACTACACAAAAATGTTGTTCCTCATCCTACTTTAGAGAGCAGTGAGTTGCCACTCAAAAGCTTGCAAGTGGTCCTCTAAGATGCAAAAATTAGTCTCTCCTCATCCAGAGCAAAGAAGAATGAAGCAAACCAAAGGCACATGGAAACAATTAGTCCAAGGGACTAGTGGACCATGCAAACCCCAGCCTACGTGACCATGAGACCGGAAGAACTAGATGGTGCCCGTCTATCATGGTCAACCACTCAGAAAGGGATCAGTGCAGGAAATCCTGGATGCAGTGGGAGAAAAATGTGGAGCAAAACTCAAAATCATAAAAAATACCAGGCTTCCTGGTTGGATTGAGACTGGTAAACCCTCCAGACTGAGGCCCCCAGTGATCCTTTGGACCTGGAACTGAACTCACTCCTGTGGCTTCTAGCTAAACGACAGGACTTTAAGGTGAATATTTACACTAGGTGGGTACACTCCTTAGAACAAGAAACCATGTGAGACCAGAAAGGCAGTATTTGCACAAGGAGTTAGCTCAGTGGGCGGGAATGCATAGGAAGGAAGGATACAGGGAAAGGATAACAGAGGTCGAGAGTGGAAAGAGAGCTGTTACATTATGGGAAATGCAGTCAATATCATGAAACAAAATGTGTATATGTGAACTGTTGTATGGAAAATGAACCTGCTCTGTAACTTTCACACAAATCACAATTTTAAAAAATAAATGGGGGAGGGTGGGTCTTGGACCCAAATATAAAATGTACAACAACAAAAACATTTTTAAAAAAGCAAATGAGAAAATCTGCAAGATCTAGAGCCAGGACAATTTGTTGTCCTCATATTTGACAACAAAAAGCACAATCTGTCATAGGAAAAATGAATCAATTAGACTTCATCAAAACTTAAATCTTTTACTCTGCAAAAGACCCTGTTAAGAGGATAAAAAGATAAGCTGCAGGCTAGGAGAAAATACTTAACATACCACATCTTTGATAAAGGACCTAGAATATACAAAGAATTCTCAAAACTCAACAGTGAAAAATCAAAAGATCCAATTAGAAAACGGTCAAAACCATGAAGAGAAAATTCCTGAAAATATAGTTGCCAAATCAATATCATTAGCTGTTAGGGAAATGTAAATTAAAACCACAATGGGATATGACAATACACCTATTACAATGCCAAAAGCAAAAAAATAAAAAAAGAGAGAGATAACACCAAATGCTGACAGGGATGTTGAGGAACTGGATCACTCATACATTGCTGATGGGACTATAAAATGGTACTGCCACTCTGGAAAGCAGTTTGGTAATTTCTGTTATTTTTTAATGTTGGTGTTTTTTTATTTTTATTTATTTATTTATTTATTACTGTGATTTGGGTGAAGATTTACAGAGCAAATTCACTTTCCTTACAGCAGTTCACACATACTTTGTCTCATGACATTGACCACAGTTTACCACAAAGCAACAGCTCCCCTCCCACTTCCTCCCCATAGTTACCTCTTCCCAGTGACCATCCCTCCATACTCTCCTGCGCCCTGAGCTGTCTCCCTGTGCATAAGCAGCCCTTCCTTCTCCCATGATTGTTCTCTCCAGGGCGTGTGTCTACTTGAGGTAAATGTTTAACTCACATGCCTGTACATTGTTTCGCTGGAAACCACAGGTGGGGGTTCAATTCCAGACCTGAAGGGCAGCTAGTGGCCATAGTCTCAGTGGTTCCACCAGGCTCTATTGGACCAGCAAACCTGGTCCTCACCTTTTTTTTTTTTTTTATCCTCGAAATGATTTTGTTTTGTTCCACATTGTTCTCCCTTTCTGTCCAGGATCTCCTATAAACCTTCCAAGTGGATGACAGTGGTAGCCAGGCACCATCTAGTTCTTCTGGTCTCATAGTTGTATAGGTTGCAGATCAGATGGTGTACCAGTCGCTGAGACTGATTGTTTCCATTAATATTGGTTTTCTTCTTTCCTCTTTGCTCTTGACGAGGAGAGACCCATCATTGCATCTAGATGGCAGCTTGCTAGCTTTTAAGATCCCAGTCGCCACTCGCCAAAGTAGGAGGTGGAACAATGTTTTGTATAGTATGTTATGCAAATTGAGCTTGATGTCCCCTGCAACTATGGTCCCAAGCCCGCAGGTTCAACTAGTCGGTCCCTCTGGGTAGCTGGCTGTGACCAAGCAGTGACCA
>NW_006921819.1:3881659-3883031 GCF_000298275.1 Orycteropus afer afer | reverse complement strand
TAGTCCATTTTTGTATCCTTCCCTTCAAGGATCAGGGGTCCAAGATTATCTTCTGTGTCTGTGTTAATTGGTTTCCCTTTTCTTTGTTGAAGAGTGTCTGTGCAGTCCTTCTGCCTAGTCTGCCATCTTGCCGGAACTCCCCAGAAACACCTTTTTAAAGTGCTGAAGAGCAAAGATATCTCTTTGAAGATTAAGATGTGCCTTCCCCAAGCCATGGTATTTTCAATCACCTCATATGCATGTGAAAGCTGGACAATGAATAAGGAAGACCGAAGAAGAGCTGACGCTTTTGAGTTGTGGTGCTGGTAAAGAATACTGAAAGTATCATGGACTGCCCCAAAAATCTGTCCTGGAAGAAGTGAAGCCAGAATCCTCCTTGGAAGTGAGAATGTCCACACTTTGTTTCACCTGCTTTGGTCATGGTATCATAAGGGACCAAAAGGGAGGGTCAGTGAAAAAGGAGATGGCCTTCAATGAAATGGATTGACAGTGGTTGCAACGATGGGTTCAGGTACTGTAGCAATTGTAAGGCTGGCACAGAACAGGGCAGTGTTCCATTGCTGAGAGTTGTAGCTGACTCAATGGCACCTAAAAATAACAACAACAGGACAACACTTGATGCTCCATGAGTTATGAGATTTTATGCCTTGACTGGTAGGACAAACAACTTTGAGTTCTGGGAACTATCACTCTGTTCCATGTGGGTCTTCTAGATCGTTTCCTCACATTTGCGCTGACCCCTGTTCAGCTCCCACATGCTCTTCCTGGGGAGGTTTCAGCTACATAAATCTCCCCATCTCAATCAGGGAGACTGCTTGGGCCCCTTTGGGGATACTTCCTGGTGCTCTGGCCTACTGGACTGTAGTAAGGCTGACCTCATGTACGTCCCCTTCCTCAGTAATCACTGTGTGCTCTGCCTCATATTCAGTGTATAAAAACAGTGTAAAAAAAAATATATATTCATATATTTTTTCCAGGTTTTAATTGTTTCAGAAGGGAGAAGAAATAAAATCTTGGCTGAAAGTAGAGGGCCTATGAAGAAAAATATTTTTAAGGGAAAATTGTGTGCATTAATTTAAGTGTGGAGAATGATCAGATTTTCTTGCATAAACATCTACTCTCCTGATATCCTGCAATCACAATGAATTATATATGATAGCTTACAATGATAAACTCATAATAAGAAAAATCAATATTTTATTGAATATAAATGACTGCATTTCAGTAAAGGAAGATTAAACTCTTTTTACGTCTAAATAAATGTATTTTCTTCTTTTTTTTTTTCCATAATTGTGATTTGGGTGAAAGTTTACAGAGCAAATTCACTTTCCATACAGCAGCTTACATACAATTTATCTCATGATATTGACTA
>NW_006921819.1:3875841-3881259 GCF_000298275.1 Orycteropus afer afer | reverse complement strand
CCCCTCCAAGTGGTTGACAGTGGTAGCCGGGTATCATCTAGTTCTGGTTTCATAGTTGTATACGCTGAGGATCACCTGGTGCACCACTCCCTTGGACTAATTGTTTCCATGCATCTTTGGTTTTCTTCATTCTTCTTTGTTCTGGATGAGGAGAGACTCATTCTTGCATCTAGATGGCCGCTTGCAAGCTTTTAAGATCCCAGTTGCTACTTGCCAAAATATGTTGTGGAAAAAAGTTTATGTGTAGTATGTTATGCCAGTTGAGCTTGATGTCCCCTGTTACTATGGTCCTGAGCTCACAGGTCCAACTACTCCCCTCTGGGGAGCTGGCTGTGGCTAAGAAGTGACTACAATCTTATCCCTTGTCAGCTCTACTATATACCTGAAAATTCTTACAGAAAATACCAATACATTTGTGGAAACGTTTTCTGCCAGTCCTATACATGGTCTTGGGTACATTCCCCCCTGCATAAACATATGTAATAGTTCAGCCTATCTACCCATCTATCCACCCCATAGCCACGTTTGCCTTCATTGACAATGCAGTATGGTATATGCAAAAGGGTTCATCTTTATTGTCTGTACCTCCCATGCACCTCTCTATGTCTTCCTCTTCCTCAATGTTACTGTGTTCATCATTCGCATTTGGTCCATTGTCCTTCACTACCCCCAAATCAATACTTGTCTCTATCTGTCTAACAGTGTTCCCAACCCTACCCTCCCACTCCTTTTACCCAACAAGGAAAATTTCCTTCCATATATAAACCTTTCCTTGACTTTTTACAGTAATTAACTAATACAATATTTGTCCTTCTGTGATTGACTTATTTCACTCAGCATAATATCTTCCAAATTCATCCATGTTATGTGATGTTTTGCAGATTCTACATTATTCTTTAGGGCTGCATAGCATTCTATCATGTGTATGTACCATAGTTTGGTTATCCATTCTTATCTTGATGAACAACTAGGTTGTTTCCATCTTTGAGCTATTTGTAAATAGTGCTGTGATGAACATGGGTGTGCATATATCTGTTCTTGTCCTGGCTCTTACTTCTTTAGGATATATACCTAGTAATGGAACAGAAATTAGAATGACATTTCTAATTCCAACTTTTTAAGGAATTGCCATACTGGTTTCCACAATGGTTATATCATTTTACAGTCCCACCAGCGGTGTATGAGAATCTGAATCTCTCCACATTCTCCCCAGGAATTGTTATTATGTCTTGTTGAACTTTTCTACTAGTGCTGGGGAAAGATGGTATCTCATTGTTGTTTTGATTTGCATCTCTCTAAAGACTAATGATCTTGAGAATGTCTTCATAAGTTTGTTGGCTGCCTGAATATCCTCTTTGTTGAAGTGTCTATTCATGTCTTCTGACCATTTTTTAATTGGAGTATTTGTCTTTTTGTTGTTGAGGTGTTGAGGTTATCTATAAATTCTAGAGATAAGTCCTTTGTTAGATATGTCATTGCCAAATATTTTTTCCCAATCTGTAGGTTCTCTTTTGACTCTTTTGGAGAAGTCTTTAGAAGCATATAAAATTTTAATTTTTGGAAGGTCCCATTAATCTAGTTTCTCTTCTGCTTTTTGTGCATTTTGGGTTATCCTTGAGAGTCTATTGATGCCATATATTTGGGCCTCTAACTTTGCTGCTAGTTTTTCCTTGAGGAACTTTATAACTTTAGGTTTCACGTTTATGTCTTTGATCCATCTGAAGTTTGTGTTTGTGTATGGTGTGAGGTACACATCTTGTTTCATTTTTCTGCAAATGGATATCCAGTTTTGCCAGCACCATTTGTTAAACAGACATTCTCTTCCCCATTTAATGGATTTTGGCCCTTTGTCAAAGATCAGCTGACCATAGGTCAATGGATTAGTTGCCAGGTTCTCTGTTCTATAACATTGGTCTATGTGTCTGTCATTATACCAATACTAGGTAGTTTTGACCACTGCGGCTGTGTAGTAGGTTTTGAGTTCCAGGTGTTTGACACCTCCTACTTTCTTCTTCTTCTTCATTAGTGCTTTGCTTCTCCAAGGTCTCTTTCCTTTCCATATAAAGTTAGTGATTAGCTTTTCCATATCCTTAAAGAATGTTAATAGATTCTGGATTGGGATTGCATTGAATGTATAGATTGCTTTGGGTAGAATTGACATTTTCACAATGTTCAATCTTCCTATCCACAAGCATGGTATGTTCTTCCATTTATGTAAATCTCTTCTGGTTTCTCGAAGTAGTTTTTATAAATTTATTTGTACCAGTCTTTTGTGTCCTTGATAAGATTTATTCCCACGTATTTTATTTATTTATTTTTTGTAGGTATTGTAAATTGTATTGATTTCCTTATTTCTTTTTCAGCAATCTCTTTGCTGGTGTAGAGGAATCCAACTGATTGTTGGATGTTGATCTTGTATCCTACCATGATGCTAAATCTCTCAATTAGTTCCAGTAGATTTTGACTGTGTCTCTTTGGTTTTCTAAGTATAGGATCATATCATCAACAAATAGGGATAGTTTCACTTTTTTTTTTTTTTTTTACCAATCTGGATGCCTTTCATTTCCCTTTCTGGCCTTATTATCCCAGCTAGGACTTCCAAAGCAATGCTGAACAGAAGTGGTGATAAATCTTTGTTTTGTTCCTGTCAGCAAGGGGAGTGGTTTCAGTCTCTCTCAATTGAGGATAATGTTGACCATTGGTTTTGCATATATGACTTTTATTATGTTGAGGAATGTCCCTTCTATTCCTATTTTCCTGAGAGGTTTTTTCAGGAATGGGTGTTGGATTTTATCAAATGCCTTTTCTCAGTCGATTGATATAATCATGTGGTTCTTCACTTTTGTTTTATTTATGTGGTGGATGACATTGATTGTTTTTCTAATGTTGAACCATCCTTGCACACCTGATATGAAGCCCACTTTGTAATAATGAGTAATTTTCTTGATATGTTGTTGGAGTCTATTGGCTAAGATTTTGTTGAAGATTTTTGCATCTATATTCATGAGGGATATTGGTCTGTAATTTTCCTTTTGAGTGATGTCTTTGCCTGGTTTGGGTATCAAAGTTACGGTTGCTTCATAAAATGAGTTAGGGAGGATTCCATCCTTTTCTATGTTTTGGAATAGGTTGAGTAGGATTGGTGTCAGTTCTCTGAATGTTTGGTAGAATTCTCCAGTGAAACTGTCTGGGCCAGAACTTTGTTTTGTCAGTAATTTTTTAATGACCCATTCAATTTCTTCTTTTGATATGGATCTGTTCAACTTTTCCACATCAATCTGTGTTAGTTTAGGTAAGTAGTGTGCTTCTAGAAATCTGTTCAGTTCTTCCAGATTTTCAAATTTGCTGGAGTACAGTTCTTCATAGTATCCTGATATTATCCTTTTTATTTCAGTTCGTTTTGTTGTGATGTTGTACATTTAGTTTCTTATTCATGTTATTTGTATTCTAACTCTCTTTTCCTTTGTTAAATTTGCCAGTGGTTTGTCAGTTTTATTAATCTTTTCAAAGAACCAACCTCTGATCTTGTTGATTTTTTTCTATTGTCTTTCTATTTTGTGTTTCATTGATTTCTGCCCAAATATTTATTATTCCCTTAATTCTGATGACTTTAATCTTCTCTTGCTGTTCTTTTTCTAATTGTTGGAGATGATGGCTTAGAGTGTTGATTTTGGCTCTTTCTTCTTTTTTTGATGTGTGAATTTATTTCTACAAATTGGCCTCTGGTCATTGCTTTTCCTGTGTCCCAGAGATTTTGGTATGTTGTGTTTACATTCTTGTTTGATTCAAGGAATTTTTAAATTTCATTTTTATTTTTTGTCTTACCCAGTCTTTCTTAAGGAGAGTGTTGTTCAGTTTCCAAGCGTTCACTCTTTTTCAGTTGATTTCCCTATTTTTGATTTCTAATTTGATAGCATCATGATCTGAGAAGATGCTTAGCAGTATTTCAAAGTTTTTAAATTTATTAAGCCTTGCTTTATGGCCTAATATATGGTCTATCCCAGAGAATGCTCCATGTGCACTGGAAAATAATGTATATTGTGCTGTTCTTGGGTGTAGTTCTCTGTAGATGTCTATAAGGTCAAGTGTGGCTTGTATGGTTTAGCTCTTCTGCACCTTTGTTGATTTTTTTTCCAGTTTTTCTGTCTTTTATTGAAAGTGGTGTATTAAAATCTCCTACTATGACTGTGGAGTCATCTATTTGACCTTTCAAATCTTTTAATGTCTGATTTATGTATTTTGGGGTTCTCTCATTGGGTCCATAGATATTTATTATGGTTATACCTTCTTGTTCGATTCACCCATTAATCATTATATAATATCCTTTCTTGTCTCTTATGGTGGATTTTGTCTTGAAGTCAGTTTGAGAAGATGGCAGAATAGTCAGAAAGACTGCACAGACCCTCTTTAACAAAGAAAATTAACACAGATATATAAGATAATGCTAGGCTCCTGAGCCTTAAAGAGAAGGATACAGAAGTGGACTAAACTCCAACTAGCAGAAGAATTTTCATGAAAACACTAAAAAAGGAGACATATGGAGCTGTGGTATGGCAGTGATGCCGACGGCACAGACAGCTTGGATATTACCAAGTGGTGGTAGGACCTAATAATTAAACTAAAAATTGGCCCTACTAGCCAGGGACTGCATGGAGGACTGCTCTGGTGGCTAGTGAATAAAAGGGGAAGCAGTGATAGGAAGGTGGGCAAAGCTTTGGACTTTTGTCTGTCCAGAGGGTTCAGCCACTTTGAATGTTTACAAGTAGCTTGACCATTTTGGATATTTAAAGTGACAGTGTTCTCCCAGATTCCAAGGACTTAAGAACAAACTTCACTTGCCGGGAACCCCAAGGACAATCCAGACCCAGATTACTGGAAAGATGTGACATTCCCCTGTTACTCTTATACCCCATACCCTCTTGATGAACAAAGGTGAGGCATTCCATCACTCCCACTCACCTTCTGTGCTGGCAGGAATTTCATCCAAGTCTGAGTGCTTAGACAGAGCCTGGGTGCCCTGACCAGCTCTATTCGATTTTTTTTTTTTTTGTCGGTTTTAAAACTACTATTATTATTATTACTTTTTTTCCTTTTTACTGTTATTTTTTATTCTTCCCCTCACTGGTTCTAGTTTCCAGCTTTTTTTCTTTTCCCTGTTTCTGGTTGCATTTTTTTTTTTTTTCTTTCTCATGGTTAACCCTGTACCTTCTTTTTCTTTTTCCATTTCTCCCATTTTTATCTTCATCATTCTCTTTCTCTACCTCTTTTCTCTTATTACCCTTTCCCCAGATATTGCAGGTTTTTTTTTTTTTTAAATCTTCTTTTTCCCTTTATTCTTATTTTTGTTACTGTTCCTGTGTGATAACATGGTGTACTTTTTTCCATTTGCTTTTATTTTTTTGATGGTTATTCAATTTT
>NW_006921819.1:3872136-3875741 GCF_000298275.1 Orycteropus afer afer | reverse complement strand
CCTTTCCCCAGATATTGCAGGTTTTTTTTTTTTTTTAAATCTTCTTTTTCCCTTTATTCTTATTTTGGTTACTGTTCCTGTGTGATAACATGGTGTACTTTTTTCCATTTGCTTTTATTTTTTTGATGGTTATTCAATTTTTATTTTTGTCTAATTTAGTGGAAGACAACAGTCCCCATACAAAACAACTACACCCACACCTCGAGAACCTTCACTTACTGAGTGAGAGCCACCACTTCCTTCTCCACAAATGGGCCAGTGATAAACAACCACCAAGAACACCCCGACTCACCCTTGGCTGCTCTTCATGAACAGTAAACAGAGATCTAAATACAACAATGCCACAATCTCTTGGAGGCAACAGACCATCACAATGCACACACAGAAGCAAGATAACGTGGCTAAAACAAGGGAGCTTGATACAGACCCAGAACACACCCCTGAGGAAGAAGCAGCCTTGGAAATCTCTGATAAGGAATTCAAAACAAATATATTTAGGTATCTTCAAAGGATTGAGAGATAGACCAAGGAAAACACAGCAAAACCCTAGAAGAATTTTGGAAGAAAATACATGAACAAAATGACAAAATAAATGAAAAATTAGAAGTGATTCAAAATCTACAGATAGAAATTCAGAAGATTAATGCAAAATTGTCAGAAATAGATAACACTTGGAAAGGGCAAAGAAGTAGAATTGATTCAATAGAAGAAAGAATTAATGAGATTGAAGACAAATATCTGCATACTGTTTTGGAAAGGGATAAATCAAAAAAGATCAAAACAAAATGAAGAAAGAGTAAGGTTCATGTGGGATACCATCAAAAGGAATAACCTTCATGTCATTAGAATGCCAGAACAGGAAGAGAATAATAAAACCACTGAGAAAATTATCCAAGATTTGTTGGAGGAGAACTTCCCTTATATGATGAAAGATGAGAATCTATCCATTCAGGAAGTCCAACAAGCCCCAAACAAGATAGTTCCCAAAAGAAAATCATCAAGACATAGCATCATCAAACTCATCAAAACCAAAGACAAAGAGAGAATCCTGAATGCAGCACAGGAAAAACAAAAAGTTACTTACAAAAGACAACCAGTAAGAATAAGCTCTGATTTCTCAGCAGAAACCATGCGAGCAAGAAGGCAGTGGGATGGTATATATAAAACCCTGAAAGAGAAAAATTTTCAACTAAGAATTATATACCCAGCAAAATTGTCCCACAAATACGATGATGAAATTAGGAGATTTCCAAATAAGGAGAAACTAAGGGAAATTGTTAAAACCAGACCAACATTACAAGAGATACTAAAGGGTGTTCTTTGAACAGAGAACCAAAAATAGCAAATAACCACCAACCATTAATACATAAGATGACCACCCAAAAACCACAGCTATGGACATATCCAAAGTGAAATGAGCTTACAAGTTTGTAAACAGGGAACCAAAGGCATCAATTGGCAAGTGAGGACAACTACAAACCAGAAAGAGGGAAAATACTGTGTAGTTACAGAACTTCTAAATTGTGAGCAAGTCAAGAGAGTTGCAAGATAGAATAGACTATTCCAAACTTGGGGAGATAATTATAAATCACAGGGTATCCTCAAAGAAAAATGCTAAACCTTCACATCACAATAAAAAAGAGGAAAAGCACAAATATTCAGCAAATACTAAAACAATAGCAACAAATGAAATGATAACATGATTCATAAACATAATGAGCTTAACACAGAAAATTATACGGAACAAAGAAACCAGGGCATCATGGAAAAACACATAACAAAATGACAGCAACCAATACATACTTGTCAATAATTACACTGGATACTAATGGATTAAATGCACCACTCAAGAGACGGAGAGTTCCAGATTGGATAAGAAAACAAAACTCACCACTATGCTGTCTATAAGAGACACACCTTAGAGACAAAGACAAAAATAGACTAAAAATCAAAGGTTGGAAAAGGATGTATCCAGCAAATTGCAACTGAAAAAAAGCAGGAGTGGCAATATTAATTTCTGATCAAATTGACTTTAAGACAAAAACCACCATACGAGACATGGAAGGACATTATATAATGATTAAAGGATCAATTGAACATGAAGTTATAACCATAATAATTATCTATGAACCCAATGAAAGAGCCCCAAAGTATATAAATCAGACTTTAAAGAGCTGAAAGGCAATTAGATGACTCCACACTCATATTTGAAGACTTTAATATACCACTTTCAATGAAAAAGAGAACAACTGGAAGGAAACTCGACAAAGATGCAGAAGAGCTAAAAAATACAATCCATCAACTTGACCTTATAGAAATCTACAGAGCACTTCACCCAACAACAGCACAATATACATTCTTTTCCAGTGCACATGGAACATTTTCCATGATAGATCATATGTTAGCATAAAGCAATCCTCAATAAATTTTAAAACATTGAAATACTACAAAGCATCTTCTCAGATCATAATGCTATCAAATTAGAAATCGATAATAGGAAGATCAATGGAAAAGAGTAAATGCATGGAAACTGAACAATACCCTCCTTTAGAAAGACTGGGTAAGAGAAGAAATAAAAATTGAAATTCAGAAATTCCTTAAATCTCACGAGAATGAAAATACAACTGCTGAAAGGGCAGGGAGGCCACATCTTCTAACCACTTCTAACCCCACAAGAGGAAGACAGGATAACCATCAGTAACCCAAAGGCTTATTCCTACAAGGCCAGACATGCTGCCTCCCTCCAGCCCTTTCACCGATGGTTCCTCCCAAAGCACCCATCACCTCTCTCCTGGGTTCCATAATTCGCTGCAATGGCCACACAGAACTCACAGATTATGGGGTTTATTAGGGAAGCACCAGGCTACAATTCAAATTCAGGAAAAATGCTCAGTCTCTCTCCCAGCCTACCATCTCTCAGCCAACAGTCTCTCACAGTCTCTGTCCCAGCAGTGCATGTCCCTCGGTGTCTCACTCAGTAATGAGTGTCTCTTGAGTCTCTTTCCCAGCAGTGCATGTCTCAGGAGTGCGTGTCTCTTTCAACAGCATGTCTTCCTCAACCAGCAGTCAGAGAGAGACTTCTTCTGACTCTAGGAGGCCTCCTTTTAAGCCTGGCAGAGTGGCCAAACTAACCAATCATAATATCAGAACTCTAAGCACCTAAGAGAGAGCAGGAACCTCCCAGAACATTGCTTTCTGTTGCTCCCAACAGAAATACTCCAGGTGGATAACTTACAGTCAGGAGCTCCTCAGCTGCTCACAGCAAATTCCACCACAGAGTTTAGAAAGACTTATGGCTAGAAAACCCACAATAAGTAATTTACTACACTGCAATAAAATACCAAAATCTTTGGAACACAACAAAAGCAGTGATCAGAAGCCAATTGATAGCAATAAATGCACACATTAAAAAAGAAGAAAGAGCCAGAATCCATTCTTTAAACCAACATCTCCAACAATGAGAAAAAGTACAACAAGAAAAACCTACAGTCACCAGAAGAAAAGCAATAATAAGGATTTGAGCAGACATCAATGAAACAGAAAATAGAAGGGCAATAGAGAAAATCAACAAGACCAGAAGTTGTTTTTTTTTTTTTTTTTTTTTT
>NW_006921819.1:3865457-3869147 GCF_000298275.1 Orycteropus afer afer | reverse complement strand
TTAGTGATTTTCTTTTGGGGTCTATCCTGTTTGAGGTTCATTAGACTTCCTGAATGGATATATTCTCATCTTTCATCATATCTGGGAAGTTCTCTTGCAGCAAATCTTGGAGAACTTTCTCAGTGGTTTTCTTTTTCTCTTCCTGTTCTGGAATTCTGATTACATGTAGGTTGTTCCTTTTGATGGTATCCCACATGAACCTTTGGCTTTCTTCATTTTGTTTTGATCTTTTTTCTGATTTTTCCAAAGACGTATCCAGGTATCTGTCTTCAATCTCATGAATTCTGTCTTCTATTGATTCAGTTCTACTCCTTGTACTTTCGTTGTGTTGTCTATTTCTGAAAATTTGGTACTAATCTTTTGGATTTCTATCTGTAGATTTTATATCATTTCTATTTTTTCATTTCTTTGGTCATTTTGTTCTTGTGTTTTCTTTCAAAATTGGTCTAGGGTTTTACCTGTGTTTTCCTTAATTTTGTCAGTATTTTTCTTGATCTGTCTCTCAATCCATTGAAGATACCTAAATATAATTCTTTTGAATTCCTTATCAGGGAGTTTCAGTGCTGCTTCTTCCTTGGCGATGTGTTCTGGGTCTGTATCTTGCTCCCTTGTTTCTATCACTTCATCTTACTTCTTTGTGACGCAAAGTGATGGTCTGTTGTTTCTGAGACATTGTGACATTGTTGTATTTAGATCTCTGTTAACTGTTTGTGAAAAACAGTTAAGGGTAAGTCAGGCTCTTCTTGGTGGCTGCTTATCATTGGCCCATTGGTGGAGAAGGAAGTGGTGGTTCTCACTCAGTAAGTGAAGCAGGAGGAAGAGTGGGAATAGTTATGTTATATGGGCATTGTTGCTCCCATTGAGGTAGACAAAAATAACAATCAAATAACCATCAAAAAAGGAAAAGGAAGTGAACAAAAAACACACTGTTAAACACACAGGAACAATAACCAAAAAATGAAAAAGAAGTGAAAAAAAAAAAACCATTTTCTGGTTAGAGGGCAATAAGAGAAAAAAAGGTAGAGTAGGAGAATAATGAAGAAAACAAGGAATGGGGTTAACCAAGAGAAAGAAAAAATGGGAACCAGGAACAGGGAAGATAAAAAAACCCTGAAAACTTGAACCTGGGACAGAAGAATAAAGAATAATAATAAAAAGGACAATAATCATAATAATAATCATAATAATTTCAAAACAGACAAAAACAAAGAAATATAAATAAAGGGGGGGGGGAATCTGGGCAGGCACTCATGGTCCGTTGGAGCAAACAACTGGGATGGATTTTCTGCTGGCCCAGAAGGTGGGTATGAATGAGGGATGGCCGCAACTCTGTTCACCAAGAGGGTGTGGGGTGTAAGAGTAGCAAGGAGTATATCAAACCTTTCCAATTGTTGGCATCCAAAATGTCCTTGTGGTTCCTGGCAAGTGGAGTCTATTCTTAACTCCCTGGAATCTGGGAGAGCACTTCACTTTAAATATCCAAAATGGTCACACCACTTGTAAACATTCAAAATGGCTGCTCCCCCAGGCAGGCAAAAGTCCGCAGCTAGCCCACCTTCCTCTTCGCTGCTTCCCCTTTTGTTCCCCAGCCACCAATGCAGTCCTGCATGCAGCCCCTGGCTAATACCACTGATTTTTAGGTTAATTCTTAGGTCCTAACACCACTCATCAATATCCAAGTTGTCTGTACCATTAGAATAGCTGACAGACTACAGCCCCGTACATCTCCTTCTTTGGTGTTTTCATCCAAGTTCTTCTACTAGTTGGAGTTTAGTCCACTTCTATATCCTTCCCTTCAAAGCTCAGGGCTCCAGGATTATCTTCTGTATCTGTGTTAATTGGTTCCTCTTGTCTTTGTTGAAGAGGTTATGTGCAGTCTGTCTGCCTATTCTGCCATCTGACTGGAATTAAATAAATGTATTTTCAAGTCATAACAGTTCTTTATCAACATTGGAATAAATCTTTCTGAATAAAATATCCCAGAGTTATTGAGGACAATTAATTTACTTCAGTTTTAGAGTACTCAATATTTTTTTCTTAATTTGGGAATCTGTCTAAAAACTATTTACTCAATAAATTATTTTTTTTAAAAAAAGTAAAAGAGTTTGAGTGAGATGGTCAAATAGGAAACCTGCTAAAAGTAGAGGAACAAGTTTATTAGAAATAATAATTTTTGGATAGATAAAATCTTCCAGGGATTTTGTGTAAGTTGTTTCTATTTTCTATCCTGTTGTTGTTAGGTGCCATCCAGTCTGCTCTCACTCATAGCAATCCTATCTACAACAAACACTGCCTGGTCATACACCATCTTCACATTCCTTGCTATACTTGAGCCCATTGTTGCAGCTACTGTGTGAATCCATCTCATTGAGGATCTTCCCCTTTGTCACTGAGTTTACCAAGCATAATATCCTTTTCTAGGGACTTGTCCCTTTTTGTACTAAGTAGAATTATTTTTAATCCTGATTCCCCTAAACTTCCAAGTACGTAATATTTAAGCAAAAATTTAATATTAGACAAAATAGTGTGTCTACTGCATGTATTAGTTTGATTGAACCAAGGAAATATTGTACAATTAATTTTATTTCTTTAAATTTACTACAGTATATAAAACTACTCTATTATAAATGATTTAAGCAATGTGATGTTAGACACAATTTCAGATAATCTAGGACCTATGTTTCAATACTGTTCAGAGCTTTAAATATGTACAACTACATGAAGATTTAGTATTAGAATCTATTTCTGAATAAACCAAGAGATTTTTAAGTTTATTATGCAGAGATAAAGAATGCATCCCATAGCAATTTGAGGTCATATTTTAAAATAAAGAAATATATTTCTACTTCTATATTACTGAAATTCATTAAAAAGTTTTCTAAAATTCCTTTGAATAATTTGTATTCACTGACAACTAAACTGAGCAGTACCAAAGAAATTTCTCATCAATTCCAGTCTTATAAAGCCTATTATTGCTAGTTATTTGAGGTGGGGAGAGCCAGTTATGTATAAGATATAGTCTACCTTCCATTTTTAGAATGAAAATAGCAAGCCAGCTCCAATAAGTGACCTGCAACCTAGTGGAAATAAGCAAGTTCTATTTTTCAGCATGGAGAATAGAACCCTCTACAAATCTCAGATGGTGCTGGTGGAAGCACTGTGGGGTAGGAAAGATCTCGCCATCCTCAGCACATGTGTCGACCTAACTGCAATGATACATATGGGCCTGGGTAAGTAGCCCTGGGTGGGTCAGTGGATTCATGTACCTCATGTGATTGGCCCTGAGACCTCCAATGATTTCATGGACCCATATATTCCCACTCTCTAAGGCAACTAAGTCAGCCCAAGGGTTACAGGTGAGGAGAGACAACTCAGGGACACTCAAAGTAGCAGGTGGGAAGAGCAGCAGAAAGGGGATTAAAACCCAGGAAACCAGAGAGAAGAGCAATCAGCCGAAGGGATTAGGTGAGGAGAGGAAACTCAGGCCCGCCCAAAGCAGCAGAATCAGAGAGCAGGAGGAAGGGGATAAAAGCCAGGAACCCAGACAGAGGAACAGTCAGCCACAGGGACCCAGGTGGGGGTGATACGAGAGGTCTCCAACAGCAGGACAAACTTGACTGTCAGTTTGTCCTACTGTGGTGACATGTAGATGTGAGTTTTGAGGCTGAGCCTCTGGTGTTTAAAACCCAG
>NW_006921819.1:3845830-3851306 GCF_000298275.1 Orycteropus afer afer | reverse complement strand
ATTATCTTCTGTGTCTGTGTTAATTGGTTTCCCTTTTCTTTGTTGAAGAGGGTCTGTGCAATCCTTCTGCCTAGTCCGCCATCTTGCCCCGCCTCTGGACTGGGCATTTTGAATAATTCCAAAGGTTCCAGAATTTAGAGGCTGTACTAAATTATGAGTACTTGGCCCTGCGGGGATTGGACATGATGTATGTTGGCTCAGGAGTGTGAGAACCCTAGAAGGGGAATGGTTGGAGAATGAACTTAATCAGCTGCTCAAGAAGAAGGATTGACTGGCCTCCAGCCAGGGCTTCAAAACTGTCAAGACAGCCTTTGTGAGACAGATTACAAGAAGCTGACTCACAATGCAGTTGTGATGCTCCAGCCAATCCTTTGGGGAGTTCTGTGGCTTGAGAGTTGTCCCAAATTGGAGGAATGTCAAGCTTTTTTAAACTTGCACCTGCCAGTCACTGATAAAGGCCTTCTGCTAGAAGGGCAGAACCCAGGATGAGGGAGATCTTTGGGGTGGAGGATAGTCTGCAAGGGGGAGTGCAATTGTGAGTGATCAGCAAGCAATATTCTCAGCAGCCAGGCAATGAGCACCTCACCCTCAAACTGAATTTAAAATAAAACACCATTTGCAGAATGCTACATTTTAACAGTCTATCTTCACTCATCATATCTGGCACTTAAGGACTGTATTTCTTTTGACTGGAATACTTTCTGTTGAATGATTTCTAACCTGGATTAGAAGACTTTTCCTGTATGAAACTAGTTTCATTAAATGCAACAGAATACCAAGGAGAAGGTTTTTGCTTTGTCGATTTCATGGTGTCTTTCTCTGAAATTAGAGTGCTTGTGTTGATATTTGCAAAATTATGGGTTAAAATTTAAACTAATCAGTCAAATGTGCAACCCATGTGCTTTTCTTCGTTCTATGTACCTGAAATCACCTCTATTTAGCCTCTATTTAGGCTAATTGTAAAATTGTTCCTTGCCCTTTTGCAGTATCGTCTGGTTTTAATGCTGACACTTATACCAAATCTTGGACTGACTTTGTCTTGTCTCTTCCTCCTCTTCAATACACTTTCTCCTGGGAGTGGAAGAAAGAATGGGGCTTATATTATCTTTCAAATGGCAGGGATATCCGGTTTGTATACTGTTTTCACACTCACTGGCCTCTGCTGATCTCACCTAGGGCAGAATGTGTCTTCCCTCACTGGGAAGCTAGACTGAGGAGGTGCTCTTCTACCTCCAGATACTATTTCCTCACCAAGCACATTCCTAGGAGCTCAGGTAGAGTAGTGCCTAAGGCACTTGACTGCTAACCAGAAGGCTGGCGGTTCAAACCCACCAGCCACTCCTGGAAGGAAGGTTCCTTGGAAACCCAAGGAGGGGTCACTATGAATTGGATCCGACTCCATGGCAATGAGAGCCTCTGCCAGATGTCATCACAAAGAGGGCCAGGGCAGGGCCTTGGTTGGGGGTTCCTCAGTGGATGAGCCATTAGAACCTTTCTGGTTCTCATCATCCTGCTAGATAAATTCTTTCCTTTGAACTAAAGAGGCTCTTATACTGCTATGCATTCCTGCTACTCTGTGGCTTTGAGCTGAAATATTGCACTCAGTTTTGCACATTTACCTTGTTTACTTTAAAGTCCCAAATGTTGAAATTCTGAGAAAACAATTTTCTCTTTCAATAAACTCTAACTCTGGTAAGACAAAAACACTTTTGCTTTGACATTTTGCTACAGAGTTTGTTGTGGTGTGTCTGTTCTGAAAAATAAAATAAGATTAAAAAAAAGAAAGAAAGAGAATAGAGTATAACATAATATAAATAAAAATTAAAAATATAAATTATTTAGTAATGATATTTCCATTGAAATATTTATATAAATTAGTTAGATTTTAATTAGAAATTAGCCTTTTAAGGTGCTCAGTGAGTACAAATGGTTTGCTCTGGGCTACTGAGCAAAAGATTCGAATCCATCCAGTGGATCAGTAGAAAAAAAGTGTGATGATATGCGTCTGTAAAGATTAGAGTCAAGAAAACCCTGGTGAGTACAGTTCTACTCTGAAGCACATGAGCTTGCGATGAGTCAGAATCTGCTCAATGAAATAAGTTATTTTGTTAGCCTTTCAGATTATCTTTCCCTAGGAGTTCTTTTTTGTCTTTTTTTAATTGGCTAAAATTATATTTATCTCTTCATAGGGCATATAAGACTTTTCTCAAAAAGTGTAACCAATAAAGGTAGCTAATTGTGACCTTGGGTGGTCTTCAATATTTGCAGAAATTAACAAATGAAAGAATAGAACAAGAGTAAACTGGATTTGTAGAGGTGTTAGGGCCAGGACGTTATTCATCCTCGGGTTGAACGAAAGCACCTCCTTCATAAATTCTAGGAATTCAGTTTTTTTAGGTACATCTTTAAAATCTTTCAGGATCGGCATTGAAAACAGGAACTTCATACATAGAACCGATCTTTCTGCTTTCTTCCTGACAAACACTACTTATTTCATTAACTTGTGAGTCTTGGGGGGGAAAAAAAAAATATTTGGTATTTAGATTAAATTAAATAACATTTAAGAAGTTTCAGAGACATGGCAGCAATATCTTCTGGGGATGCTATGATTTATTCTTCTTCAGAATTTGAATTTTTCATTTTTTATCTGTATTATAAATTACAACTTAGAATGACTGATTTTACTTAAGTAGATAATTGAATATTCAGTTGAGTGTACCTCTACCATTCTCTGTAGGCATACGATTTGAACAAGGTTGACAATTGCCCTGTTGTTCAAATCTTGTTCAAATGGATTTTTTTTTAAATTGTGATTTGGGTGAAAGTTTACAGAGTAAATTCACTTTCCATACAGCAGTTCACATATGCTTTGTCTCATGACATCGACTACAATTTACCACAATTCAACAGCTCCCCTCCCACCTCTGATAGTTACCTCTTCACTGTGTCCATCCCTTCATGCACTCCTGCCCCCTGAACTGTCTCCCTGTTCATAAAGAGCCCTTCTTTCTCCATGATTATTCTCCCCTAGGAGTGTATCTACCTCAGGTAAATGTTCAACTCATATGCCTGTCTTTTGTTTGGCTGGAAGCCACAGGTGTGAGTTCAATTCCAGACCTGGGCAGCTAGGGGCCATAGTCTCAGTGGTTCTACCAGGCTCTATCAGACCAGCAAACCTGGTTCCCCCCTGCCTTTTTTTTTCTCCAAATGATTTTGAGTTTTGCTCCATATTATTCTCCCTCTCTATCCAGGATCTCCTACATAGATCCCCTTCCAAGGGGTTTTCCAAGTGGTTGACAGTGGTAGCTGGGCACCATCTAGTTTTTCTGGTCTCGTGGTCGTACAGGCTGCAGATCAGATGGTGTAAACATCTCTAGGACTAATTGTTTCCATGAATTTTTGGTTTTCTTCATTCTACTTTGCTCTGGATGAGGAGAGATCCATCATTGCATCTAGATGGCTGTTTGCAAGCTTTTAAGATCCCAGTCGCTACTCGCCAAAGTATGAGATGGAACAATGTTTTGTGTAGTATGTTATGCCAATTGAGCTTGATGTCCACTGCTACTATGGTCCAGAGCCCACAGATTCAACTACTCACTCCCTTGGGTAGCTGGCTGTGGCCAAGAAGTGACTGTAAACTTGTCTCCTGTCAGCTCTACTATATATCTGGGAATTCTTACAGAACATACAAATACACTTATAGGACCATTGTCCGTCAACCCTATACATGATCTTGAGTACACTCCTCACTGCATAGACATACTTGATAGTTCAGCCTGTCCATCCATCTATCCACCCATATACCCATGTTTCCTTTCACTGACAACACAGAACTGTATGTGCAAAAGGATTCATCTTTGTTGTATGCACCTCCTATGCACCTCTCTATGTCTTCCTCTTCTTCAATGCCACCATGTTGATCACTCACATTTGATACATTGCCCTTCTCTTCACCAAAATCAATACTTATCCTTACCTATGTAACAGTGTTCCCTCCCCTCCCCTCCCACCCTTGGTAACCAACAAAGAAAATTTTCTTCCATAGATAAATCTTTCCTTGACTTTTACAATAATGGACTAATACCATATTTGTCCTTCTGTGATTGACTTTTTTCACTCAGCATAATGTCCTCCAAGTTCATCCACATTATGTGGTGTTTTGCAGATTCTAGGTTATTCTTTAGGTTTGCATAGGATTCCATTGTGTATATATACCATAGCCAGGTTATCCATTTCTCAGTTGATGGACACCTAGGTTGTTTCCATCTTTTAGCTATTGTAAATAGTGCTGCGATGAACAAGGGTGTGCATATGTTGGTTCTTGTCATGGCTCTCACTTCTTTAGGATATATAACTAGTAATGGAATGGCTGGGTCAAATGGTATTTCTAATTCCAAATTTTAAGGAATCTCCATACTGCCTTCCACTGTAGTTGTACCATTTTACAGTCCTACCAGTAGTGTATGAGAATCCCAATCTCTCCACATCCTCATCAGCATTTGTTATTTTCTGTCTTGTTGAACTTTGCTACTAGTGCTGGGGCAAGATGATATCTCATTGTTGTTTTGATTTGAATCTCTCTAATGGGTAATGATCGTGAGCATTCCTTCATATGTTAGTTGGCTATCTGAATATCCTCTTTGGTGAAGTGTATAGTCATGTCTTCTGACCATTTTTAATTGGATTATTTGTCTTTTTGTTGTTGATGTGTTGGAGTTTTCTATAAATTCTAGAGATAAATCCCTTGTCATATATGTCATTACCAAATATTATTTCCCAATCTGTAGGTTCTTTTATGTCTATTTTGGAGAAATCTTTGGAAGCACATAAAAATTTAATTTTGAGAAAGTCCCATTTTAATTTCTCTTCTGCTGTTTGTACATTTTGGGTTATGTTTGATAGTCTATTTATGCCATATATTATGGCACCTAAATTTGCCCCCAGTTTTTCCTTCAGGAGCATTATAGTTTTAGGTTTCACATTGAAGTCTTTGATCCATCTGGAGTTCGTTTCTGTGTATAGTGTGAGGTACACATCTTGTTTCATTTCTCTTCAAGTGGATATCCAGTTTTGCCAGCACCATTTATTAAACAAACATTCTCTTCCCCATTGATTGGATTTCGGCCCTTTGTCAAAGATCAGCTGACCATAGGTTGATGGATTTATTTCTCGGTTCTCAATTCTATTCCTTTGGTATCTGTTATTGTACCAAACCAGTCAGTTTTGTCTACTATGGCTGTATAGTAGGTTTTGAGATCCAGCAGTGTGAGACCTCCTACTTTGTTCTTCTTCTTCAATAGTGCTTTGCTTATCTGAGGTCATTTTCCTTTCCATATAAAATTAGTGATTGGTTTTACCATATCCTTAAAAAATGTTAATGGGATCTGGATTGGGATTGCATTGAATGTATAGATTGCTTTGGGTAGAACTGACATTTTCACAATGTTCAATCTCCCTATCCACGAGTGATACTGCC
>NW_006921819.1:3840226-3845580 GCF_000298275.1 Orycteropus afer afer | reverse complement strand
TTGACTGAGTCTCTTGGGTTTTCTAGGTATAGGATCATATCATCAGCAAATAGGGATAGTTTGACTTCTTCCTTACCAATTTGGATGCCTTTGATTTTCCTTTCTTGCCTTATGGCCCTGGTTAGGACTTCAAATACAGTGCTGAATAGAAGTGGTGATAGAGGACATCCTTTTCTGGTTCCTATTCAGAAGGAGAATGGATTCAATCTCCTTCCATTGACAATAATGTTGGCTTTGGTTTTGCATAGATGTCCTTTTTTATGTTGAGGAATGTCCCTTGTATTCCTATTTTGCTGAGAGTTTTGATCAAGAATGGGTGTTGGATTTTATCAGATGTATTTTCTGCATCAATTGATATAATCATGTGGTTCTTTTCCTTTGTTTTATTTATGTGGTGAATGACATTTTTCTAATTTTGAACCATCCTTGCATACCCGATTAGAACCCCACTTGACCATAATGAATGATTATCTTGATATGTTGGAGTCTATTGGCTAGGATTTTGTTGAAGATTTTTGCATCTATATTCATGAGAGGTATATGTCTGTAGTTTTCCTTTTGAGTGATGTCTTTGCCTGGTTTTGGTATCAAGGTTATGCTTGCTTCATAATATGAATTAGGGAGGATTCCATCCTTTTCAATGTTTTGGAATAGTTTAAGTAGGTTTGGTGTCAGTTCTTGTCTGAATGTTTGGTGGAATTCTCCAGTGAAACTGTCTGGGTCAGGACTTTTTTTTTTATGACCTGTTCAATTTTTTTTTTGTTGTTGTTGTTATGGATCTGTTTAACTTTTACACTTCACTCTGTGTTAGTATAGGTAAGTGGTTTGTTTCTAGAGATCTGTTCATTTCTTCCAGATTTTAAAGTTGTTTGAGTATAGTGCTTTATAATATCTTGATATTATCCTTTTTATTTCAGTTAGTTCTGTTGTGATGTCACCCATCTCTATTCTTATTTATGTTATTTGTATTCTCTCCCTCTTCTCCTTTGTTAAATTTGCCAGTGGTTTGCCAATTTTATTAATCTTTTCAAAAAGCCAACATATGGTCTTGTTGATTTTTTTCTATTATCTTTCTATTTGTTTCATTGATTTCTGCTAGAATCTTTATTATTTCCTTTTTCTGGTGACTGTAGGCTTCTCTTGAAAATTTTTTTCTAATTGTTGGAGATGTTGGTTTAAAGTGTGATTTTTGGCTCTTTCTTCTTTTTTGATGTGTACATTTCTTACTCTTTTTGCATCAATCTTCCTATTATTGATTTCTAATTATGTAGCATTGTGATCTGAGAAGATGCTTTGCAGTATTTCAATGTTTTTATATTTATTAAGGCTTGCTTTATGGCTTATCATATGGTCTATCATGGAAAATGTTCCATGTGCATTGCAAAAGAATGCATATTGTGCTATTGTTGGGTGAAGTGCTCTGTAGATGTCTATAAGGTCAAGTTGGTGGCTTGTATTGTTTAGTTCTTCTGCATCTTTGTTGAATTTCCTTCCAGATGTTCAATCTTTCATGGAAAGTGGTGAATTAAAGTCTCCTACTATGACTGTGGAGTCATCTATCTGACTTTTCATATCTTTTAAAATCTGACTTATGAATTTTGTGGCTCTTTCATTGGGTCCATAGATATTTATTATGGTTATATCTTCTTGTTCAATTGATCCTTTAATCATTATATAATGTACTTCCTTGTCTCATATGGTGGTTTTGTCTTAAAGTCAATTTGATCAGAAAATAATATTGCCACTCCTCCTCTTTTATAGCTGCCATTTGCTTGACATATCTTTTTCCAAACTTTGATTTTTAGTCTATTTTTGTTTTTGTCTCTAAGGTGTGTCTCTTGTAGGCAGCATATTGATGGGTTTTGCTTTCTTATCCAATCTGCAACTCTCCTTCTCTTGAGTGGTGCATTTAATGTATTGACGTTCAGTGTAATTATTGACAAGTATGAATTGGTTGCTGTCATTTTGTTATGTGTTTTTTCATGGTGTTACTCATTTCTTTGTTCCATATTATTTTCTGTGCTGAGCTCACTATGTTTATGAATCATGTTATCATTTCCTTTGTTGTTGTTATTTTAGTATTTGCTGAATATTTGTGCTTGTTCTCTTTTTTATTGTGATGTGAAGGTTTATCTTTTTTCTTTGAGATTATTCTGTGATTTATAATTTTATCCTTGAGTTTAGAACAGTCCATTCTATCTTGAAACTCTTTGACTTCCTCACCATTTAGAAGTTCTGTAACTACACCATATTCTCCCTTTTTTTGGTTTTCATTGTCCTCACTGGCCAATTGATGTCTATGGTTCTGTATTTACAATCTTGTAAGCTTATTTTACTTTGAATATGTCCATAACTGTGTTGGTTTATGGGTTATGCCATCTTGTGTATTAATGGTCAGTTGTTTGCTATTTTTGATTCTCTGTTCAAAAAGACACCCTTTAGTGTCTCTTGTAAGGTTGGTCTGGTTTTAACAAATTCCCTTAATTTCTGCATATCTGGAAATCTCCTAATTTCACCATCATATTTGAGGGAAAATTTTGCTGGGTGTATAATTCTTGATTGGAAATATTTCTCTTTCAGGGTTTTATATATACCACCCCATTGCCTTCTCACTTGCATGGTTTCTGCTAAGAAATCAGAGCTTATTCTTTTTGTAAGTAACTTTTTATTTTTCCCATGCTAGTTTTCAGATGCTTTCTTTGTCTTTGGTTTAGGGTATGGGGTCTAGGAGTAACAAGGGGAATGTTGGACTTTTCAAGTATTCAGCATCTGGAATGTCCCAGCAAGTGGAAACTGTTCTTAAGTTCCTGGAATTTGGGAGAATGCTGTTGTTTTAAATATCTAAAATGGTCAAACTGCTTGTATACATTGAAAATGGCTGCACCCTCCAGACAGGGAAAAGTCCACAGTTCAGCCCACCTTCCTCTTCACTGTTTCCCCTTTTATTCACCAGCCCCCAGAGCAGTCCTCTGTGCAGTCCCTGGATAGCAGGGCTGATTTTTAGGTTAATTCTTAGGTCCTAACACTACTTGGCAATATCCAAGATGTCGGTGCCATCAGGATGGCTGCCAGACTGCAGCTCCATATGTCTCCTTTTTTGGTGTTTTCATGCAAATTCTTCTACCAGTTGAAGTTTAATACACTTCTATATCCTTCCCTTCAAAGCTCAGGAATCCAGGATTATCTTCTGTATCTGTGTTAATTTGTTCCCCTTTTCTTTGTTGAAGAGGTTCTGTGCAGTCTTTCTGCCTATTCCGCCATCTTACAAGAACTCTCAAATGCAATCTTAAATTGACATAGAATTTCTGGAAGTTGTTCTCTAGCAGTATTCATTCCTTAATTATTTTTATATCTTAGACTAACTAAATAAGAAATTTTGACTTCAATTTCTGGAAATACAGTGCTCTAGATGTTCTGGAAATGTGTACTATCAACACATATAAAAGTTCAATGACTATTAAAAAATCCTATAGTTTAAATATATTGCTTTAGCAGAAAGAGAAAAGGAAATCCACAGAGGCCAAAACAAAGAGAAAACATGAATCCAGAGTGACAAATGACCCTTGAAGCCAACTAAGAAAGTATATCTGCTGATTCTTGGTGAGGGGGAGCTTCAGGTTTGACAATCACATAGAGGAAAGGACGCAAAGATTAAGGCCCACACAAGGAGAGTTCGACCAGAAGATGTACATAAACTAAGACCCCTAATAGCTGCAACCTCAGGTGAAGAGTAAACTGGCACAATGGAAAATTTCTAATCTTGATATTGGCTCTGGATAGAGAGAAAATAAAAGTTTGTTTGTTTTAGGTTTGTAAGTGCAAGCTAACCCTCACAAAATTTGGGACCTGAATTAACATTGCCCATGTAGTTCCAATTCCAAGTCAGGAATTTAACTTGAGGTATTCTTGGGGTTTAAGTGTGTCCAAAAGAGTAGCACAAGAAAATGAAAACAAATTCCTTTCTGGAAAAATGTATATTTAGATGAAAATTTCAAAGAAGCCCCACAGATAAAATTCTAATTATGATAGAAATTAACAAAAAGCATATTTTTGTTAAAAAAATTATCTGGAAGAGCAAAAAGAAATAATAGAAATAGCCTCATAAATAATAAATACAGAATGATAAAAACTTTAGATATAATGATAATTGTTGTTGTTGTTTTTGTTATGTGCTGTCGAGTCAGACCCAACTCATGGTGACCCCTCCTTGGGTTTCTGAGGCAGTATCACTATGGAAGTAGATTTTCCCATCTTCCTTCCAAGGAGTTACTGGTGGGTTTGAACCGCCAGCCCTCTTGTTAGCAGTCCAGTGCCTTAGGCAGTATTAGATATGAATTACATAGTACATATTTCCCAAGAGAAAAAGAAGAGACTAAACATATGAATGAGGAATGAGACTATCAAAAGTGACTAGGCAGAATTGAGAAATACTAAATATGAAAAGAGGAGTCCTGAGTAGTGCAAACAGTTAAGTGATTGACTGCTATCTGAAAGGTTAATGAAAAGACAGGAAATCTCAGCAGAGAAATAAAACTGATTTATAAAAGAACCAAGTGAATATGATATAACTGAAAAATCTAATATCTGAAGTTAAAAACTTACCAGTTGTATTAGACAGCTAAATGAAGATGAAAAGAGTAAGCGAACTTGAAAACAGATCAGTAGAAATAATCCATTGTAAAGATTAGAGAGAAAAATAATTTTTAAAAGTTTAAAATTACATAATATAAAATGGTTAAATATATGTCTAACTGGAATATCCGAAAGAAAGGACAGAGAGCTTATGACAAGAAAATAAATAAATAATGGCTGAAATTTCCCCAAATTTGATGAAAGGCAGATATTTAAAATGCAATTGCTCAAACAAACATGAAGTCAAATACACACATAGAAGGCCATGTTGAGGCACATCATACTCAAAATGTTGAAAAGTTAAAAAAAGAAAGAAAAGTTTAAGATAGTAAGAGAAAAACAAAGCATATATATATATGCTTTGTTTTTCTCTTACTTGTACATAAGGTACAATAACCTTATTATCAGCAGACTTCTCATCAGAAAATCTAAAGTTCAGAGTGGAAGAGAATAACATCTTTAAATTACTGAAATGAAACTAAAATAGCTGTCAAGTCAGAATTTAGATGCAGTGAAAACTTCTTAAAACCAACAATAGTTAAGTTTAACTAGTAAAAAATTTTTGCCTTGAGTATTGTGTTCTTTTACAAATTATTTGGGATTAAACTGACAACAGGAGCTCTGGTGGTGTAATGTCTAAGGCATTTGCCTGCTAACCAGAGGGCTAGGGGTTCAAACCCACCAGTATTCCTCAAAAGGAAGGTTGGGCAATCTACTTTCAT
>NW_006921819.1:3830102-3835111 GCF_000298275.1 Orycteropus afer afer | reverse complement strand
GGGAGGCCTTCAACGAGATGGATTGATACAGTGGCTGCGATGATGGGCTCGAGTATAGCAGGGATTGTGGGGCTGGTGCGGGATCGGGCAGTGTTTCCTTCTGCTGTGCATGGGGTCGCTATGAGTCGGAAATGACTCGACGGCACTTAACAACAACAACAACAACAGTGAAAGACACAAAACTAAAGTGACATGGGTCAATGCATATTTTTCAGTGTTCCCTCGCCTCCCCTCCCACCCCTGCCAACCAACAAAGAAAGTTTTCCTCCATACATAAACCTTTCCTTGACCTCCACATAACAATGAACTAATACTATATTTGTCCTTCTGTGACTGACTTATGTCACTCAGCCTAATGTCCTCCAAGTTCATCCATATTATGTGGTGTTTTGCAGACTCCACATTACTCTTTAGTGTTGCATAGCATTCCATTATGTGTATGTACCATAATTTGGTCATCCACTCTTCTGCTATAAATCTTAGAGATAAGTCCCTTGCCTGATATGTAATTTTCAGTAAATATGTATTTGTTGTTGCAATTTTTGTTATGTGCTTTTTTGTGGTGTCAATTTCTTTGTTCCATATAATTTTCTATGCTGAGCTTGTTTTATTTATGAATCGTGTTATCACTTTCTTAATTGCTGTTGTTTTAGTATTTGCTGAATATACTGGTCCTCTTTTTTGATGTGAAAGTTTATCATTTTTCTTTGAGGTTACCCTGTGATTTATAGTTTTCTCCCCAAGTTTGAAACAGTCCATTCTATCTTGTAGTTGTCTTGACTTCCTTACCATCTAAAAGTTCTGTAATGACACAGTTTTCCCCTCTTTTTGGTTTCTAGTTGTCCTCATTTGTCAATTGAAGTCTCTGGTTCCCTGTTGACAATCTCATGGATTTATTTACTTTAGATACTTCCATAGCTGGGTTGGTTCCTGGGTTATATCATCATGTGTGTTAATGGTCAGTTGTTGTTGGCTGTTGTTACTTTTCTGTCCAAGGGACTCCCTTTAGCATCTCTTACAAGGTTGGTCTGGTTTTAACAAATTCCATTAATTTCTGGTTATCTGGAAATGTCCTAATTTCACCATCATATTTGAGGGATAATTTTGCTGGGTACATAATTCTTGGTTGGAATTTTTTCTCTTTCACTGTTTTATGTATACCATCCCATTGTCTTCTCACCTGCATAATTTCTGCTGAGAAATCCGGGCTTAGTCTTATTGGTTGCCCCTTGCAGGTAACATTTTTTTTTTTTTTTTTTTTTCCTGTACTGCTCTCATGATTCTTTCTTTTCTTTGGTTTTGGTGAGTTTGATGATGATATGTCTGGGTGATTTTCTTTTGAAGTCTATCCTGTTTGGGGTTCATTGGAATTCCTGAATGGATATATTCTCATCTTTCATCATACCAGGAAAATTCTCTTACAAAAAATCTTTGACAATTTTCTCTGTGGTTTTATTTGTGTCCTCCTGTTCTGGAATTCCAATGACATGTAAGTTATTCCTTTTGATGGTGTCCCACATGAACCTTAGGCTTTCTTCATTTTGTTTTGATCTTTTTCCTGATTGATCCCTTTACAAAGAAGTGTTCAGGTATTTGCCTTCAATCTCGCAAATTCTGTCTTCCATTGATTCAATTCTGCTCCTTTGCGCATTCAATGTCTTATCTATTTCTGAAAATTTAGTATTAATCTGGATTTCTCTGTGTAGATTTTGTATCATTTCTAATTTTTAATTTATTTTGTCATTTTGTTCTTGTGTTGTCTTTTGAAATTGTTCTAGGTTTTCTCTGTGTTTTCCTTCATCTGTCTCTCAATGTGTTGAAGATAGCTAAATATAATTCTTTTGAATTCCTTATCAGGGAGTTCCAATGTTATGTCTTTCTCAGGGATGTGTTTTGAATCTGTATCCTGTTCCCTTGTTTCTTCTGCTTTATCTTGCTTCTTTGTGTGTACTGTGTTTCTCTGTTGTTTCTGAGCCTTTGTGACATTTTTGTGCTTATATTTAATTTGTGCTTGTATGTTGAAGTGACTTGCCCACGATTTTCATTTTCTTTGTTTTGTTTGTTATCTATGCAAGCAGGGCACCGTACTCCTCTATTTGCTAGTTGACAGCACTTATACATTCACCACCTGTTTCATTCTCTGTTGTCAGCCTCTCGTATGTCCCTCCAGACCTTGGCAAACAGAGCCTATTCTTAGGTCCCTGGATTCTGAGGCAAATGCCATCATTTTAAAATCCAAAATGGTTGCCACTTGTAAACATTCAAAATAGCTGTGCCCTCAGTCACTTTAAATATCTAGAATGGCCGCCACTTGTAAACATTCAAAGTGGCTGTGCCCTCAGTCACTTTAAAGATCCAAAATGGCCACTGCTTGCAAACAGTCAAAATAGCTGTGCCCTTGGTCACTTTAAATATGCAAAATGGCTACTGCATGTAAACAATCAAAATGGCTACACTTCCGGACAACAGAAAGTCAACAGCTCAGGCTGTCTCTCTCCTTGCTGTTCCCTTCCTAGTCATAGGCCACCAGTGCAGTCATCCCTTCAGCCCTTGGTGACCAGGGTTGATCTTTAGGTCAATTCTCAGGTCCCAACACCACTTGGAAATATTCAGGCTGTTGGTCTCAGCAGAGTCGCTGATAGTCTGCAGCTCTGTCTGTCTCTGTACTCACTGTTTTCATTCAGGTTTTTCCACTAGTTGGTGCCTAATCCACTTCTGTATAGTTCCTTTCAAAGCTCAGGGCTCCAGGATTAACTTCTGTATCTCTGTCAATTGCTTTCTCTTTTCTTTGTTGAAGAGGATCTGTGCCACTTGTCTGCCTACTCCTCCATCTTACTGGACATCCTTTTTTTTTTTTTAAACTGACAACAGCAACTCAAAAGTTAGTTGGGAACTTTAGAGTGAAGTGAGTTTACATTAATGGTGTAACATGAGCAATAACTCAAAAAAGGAACATGGAAATATTTGCACAATTCAAAGAATGCAATCAGTGTCATTGAATAATATATGCAGAAACTATTGAATTGGAATATGTTTTGTTTGCATATTCTCAAAAAAAAACAAAATACATAAAATTATTTTTTAAAAAGAATGAATGCAGAATAAAAAACATTTTAAGATAAAAGAAAATGAAAAGAATCTATTGCTAACAACCCTGAGTAACAAGGAACACTTTAACTTGAAAGGAAATGTTACTGTATAGAAATTTAAATTTTCAGAATAAAATGAAGAGCACAGGAAATGGTGACAATCATATAGATAACAAATACTAAATTGTGGCCAGTAGTAATCCAAAGCTTAATTTTCAACAAAAGCTTTCTCTCTCTCACACACAGACACAGGAACACAAATGTACACACAACTTCTTACCATCTTGTCCCTGTGAATGTAGCTCAATTTATCTTCTGCTTTTGAATACTTACAAGTTTTCAAAAAAAAAATAAAATAAAATAATTAATGAATTTAAATGTCTCATTAAGAGCTGTCAACCAAGACTACTATACCCAGAAAAAACTGTTCTGATGGTGAATTTAAAACATTCCTAGCCAAACAGAAGCTGATAGAGTTCATATTCATCAGACCAGCCCTACCAAAAATACTAATGGGAATTCTATAGATAGAAGGGAATGGATATAGAAAACATATCAAAGACATTCATAAGAAGAAAAGGCCCTAATAATGGCAATTGTATGGATAAGGGCTACCAATAAGGTATTTGTGCTTGATAATCCTAATTATTTTCCTATCATGTTTTTAAGTGACAAATGTATTAAAAGCAGGGATAAAATTATGTACAGATACAGAGCATGTGAGAGATAAAGATGTAATTAGTGATAACAAGAACAAAATGGGGGAGAGAATAGGAGAAATAGTACAGTCATAGAATTTCTTGTATGTTATTAACTTAGTTGGCACTACTTACTATGTTGTTGTTGTTGCTGTTAGGTGCCGTTGAGTTGGCTCAGACTCATAGTGACCCTATGCACAATAGAACTAAACAATACCCAGTTCTGCACCAGCCTCACAATACTTGTTATACTTGAGGCCATTGTTGCAGCCAATGTGTCAATCCATTTCTTTGAGGGCCTTCCCCTTTTTTGTTAACCCTCCACTTTACCAAGCATGATATTCTTCTCCAGGTAATGGTCCCTCCTGACAATATGACCAAAGTAGGTGAGATAAAATCTGGCCATTCTCACTTTCAAGGAACATTCTGACTGCACTTCTCCCAGAACAGATTTGTTCATTCTTTTAGCAGTCCATGGTACTTTGAATATTCTTCAACATCAGCACAACTCAAAAGCATCAATGCTTCTTTGGTCTTCCTTATTCATTGTCCAGCTTTCACAAGCATATGTGGTAAATGAAAATATCATGGCTTGGGTTAGCTGCCCCTTAGTTTTCAAAGAGACATCTTTACTCTTCAGCACTTTGTTGTTGTTGTTAGGTGCCATTGAGTTGTTTCTGACTCATAGCAACCCCATGCACAGCAGAATGAAACACTGCCTGATCCCACACCAGCTCCACAATCCTTGCTATACATGAGCCTATTGTCACAGCTACCATGTCAATCCATCTCGTTGAAGGTGTTCCCTTCCTTCATTGACCCTCCACCTGACCAAGCTTGATATCCTTCTTCAGGGAATGGTCCCCTCTAACAACATGACCAAAGTAGGTGAGACAAAGTCTGGCCATCCTGGCTTCCAAGGAGCATCTCGGCTGCACTTTCTTCAGGACATATCTGTTAGTTCGTTTGGTACCTTCAGCATTCTTTGCCAGCAACACAACTCAAAAGTATCAACTCTTCTTTGGTCTTCCTTATTCATTGTCCAGCTCTCACATACATAGGCGGTGATTGGAAATATCATGGCTGTGTCGGGTGCACCTTAGTCCTCAAGGAGACATCCTTGCTCCTCAGCACTTGAAACAGTTCCTTCACAGTTGACTTTCCCAGTGCTACACGTCATCTAATGTCCTGACTTCTGCTTCCACTGGCATCAATTGTAGAA
>NW_006921819.1:3776669-3822377 GCF_000298275.1 Orycteropus afer afer | reverse complement strand
CAGAAGAGACCATTCCCTGGAGAAGGATGTCATGCTTGGTAGGGTGGAGGGTCAACGAAAGAGGGGGAGGCCTTCAACGAGATGGATTGACACGATGGCTGCAATGATGGTTTCAAGTATAGCAGGGATTGTGGGGCTTGCGCGGGATCGGGCAGTGTTTCATTCTGCTGTGCATGGGGTCACTATGAGTCAGAAACGACTCAACGGCACTTAACAACAACAACAACAAGTATCCCATTGTTCTGCTTGAATGACAACCTCTTGGTCTATGTACAGGTTCTTCATGAGCACAATTAAGTGTTCTGGAATTCCCATTCTTCTCAATGTTATACATAATTTGTTATGATCCACACATTCAAATGCTTTTGCAGTCAATAAAACACAAGTAAACATCTTTCTGGTATTCTTTGCTTTCAGCCATGATCTATCTGACATCAGCAATGATATCCCTCATTCCACACTCTGTTTTGAATCCATCTTGCATTTCTTGAAGCTCTCTGTCAATATACTGCTGCAGCCATTTTTGAGTTATCTTCAGAAAGATTTTACTTGCATGTGATATTAATGATATTGTTAGATAATTTCCACATCCTGTGTGATCACCTTTCTTTGGAATGGGTGCAAATATCCATCTCTTTCAGTCAGTTGGCCAGGAAACTTTCTTTAATATTTCTTGGCAAAGCTGAATGAGTGTCTTCAGTGTGGCATTCATTTGTTGAAACATCTCAGTGGGTATTGCATCAATTCCTGGAGCCTTGTTCTTTGTCATTTCCTTCAGTGCAGCTTTGACTCCTTCCTTCTCTACCATTGGGTCTTGATCATATGTCACCTCTTGAAACAGATGAACATCAACCAATACTTTGTGGTAGAGTGACTCTGTGTGTTCCTTCAATCTTCTTTTGATGTTTCCTGCATCATTCAATATTTTGCCCACAGAATCTTTCAATATTGTGACTCAAGGCTTGAAACTTTTCTTCACTTCTGAGCATGTTCTTCCCTGTTGGTTTTCTAACTCCAGGTCTTTGCACATTTCATTATAATAATTGACTTTGTCTTCTCAAGGTGCTCTTTGAAATTTTCTGTTCAGCTCTTTTATCTTGTCATTTCCTTCATTTGCATTAGCTACTCTCCATTTAAGGGCAAGTCTCAGAGTCTCTTCTAACATCTTTTCTTCCTTTCTTGTCTTTTTAATGACTTTCTGTTTTTTTAATGGATGATCTTGATGTCGTCCCACAATTGTCTGGTTTTTGGTCGTTGGTGTTCAGTGCATCAAATCTATTCTCTAAATAGTTTCTAAATTCAGGAGGGATATAATGAAGATCATATTTTGGCTCTTGTGTTACTTGTACTCATAAGTTTCATACTACTTACTCTAGGATGTTATAAATATAAGCTGTTAATTGTAATATTTATGGTTATAACTTAGAAAGTATCTTTTAAAAATATACAAAAAAAGAAAGGAGAAGGGAACCAGATGGCTTATTATAATAAACTAACACAATACAAAAGCAATCAGTAGTAAATGACAAAGAAGTTTAAAGACACACCAAAAAGCAACAACATGACAGAAGTCACTTCTTATCAGTAATTATAGGGAATATAAATTAACTAAATGATCCCATCAAAAGAAAGAAAGTGGCAGAATGGATAAAAAAACAAGATCCATCTATATACTGTTTACAAGGGACACACCTTACATCCAAGGACACAAATAGGTTGAAAGTGAAAAGATGGTGCCTTGATTATCTATTGCTGCTATAGCAGAAACACCACAAATGGATGGCTTTAACAAACAGAAATTTATTTTCTCTCAGTTAAGGAGGGTAGCAGACTAAATTCAGAGTACTGGCTCTAGAAAGTTCTTTGTCTCTTTTGAGATTCTATTCCTGGGAGATCTCCATGTGGCTTGTTAACTCTTCTCTCTTATCTCTGATTACTTGTTTAATTTCTTTTAATCTCAAAAGAGATTGACTCAAAATATACCATTCCCTAACACTGCCTCATTAACATGACAAAGAAAACTCACTCTCAATTATATTTTGAGGGACATAATACAATCCATAACAGATGAAAAAGAAATATTTCATGCAAATAGTAACAAAAGGACAGCTATGGTGACAATCTTAATATCAGACAAAGGTAGATTTTCAGACAAAATCTGTCAGAAGAAATAAGATGGAAAAAAGGTCAATTAAGCAAAAAGATTTATAATCATACATTTAGGAGCACCTAAATATATAAAGCAAACACTGTTAAAATGGAAGGAAGAAATAACATTAGAATAGTAGTTGAGGATTTCAACATACCACTTTGAAATTTAGACAGAATATCTAGAAAGATCAACAAGGAAACAGAATGCCAGTTTAAAACAACTAGACTTAAAAGATATATATATATAGAACATTCTGACTGCTAACCAGAAAGTTAGCAGTTCAAACCCACCAGCCACTCCATGGTTGGAAGATGGGGTAATGTACTCCTATAAAGATTTACCACCTAGTCCACATCCTACTTTGTGACTGGGATCTTAAGCACTTGCAAGCAGCCATCTAAATTCAACAACGGGTCTTTCCTCATTCAGATCAAAGAAGAATGAAGAAAACCAAAGATGTGTGGAAACAATTAGTCCAAGGGACTGATACACCATGAGATCCTCAGCTCATAAAACTATGAGACAAGAAGAACTGGATGGTACCTGGCTACCACTGTCAACCACTTGGAGGCAGATTTATGGAGCAGAACTTGGATAGAATGGGAGAACAATATAGAACAAACTCAAAATCATTAAAAAATAAAAAATAAAAGAAAGACCAGTTCTGGTGGTCTGATAGAGCTTGGTGGATCCCTGAGACTATGGACTCTAGCTGCCCTTCAGGTCCTGAATTGAACCCATTCCTGTGGCTTCCAGCCAAACAAAAAGCTAGCATATGAGGTGAATGTTTACATTAAGTAAACACTCCTTGAAGAGATCAATCATGGGAGAATATAAGATCTGTGTATGCACAGGGAGACAGCTTAGGGGGGCAGGAGTGCATGAGAGGGAAGGACACAATGAAGAGGTAGCTAGGAAAGGAAGTGGGAAGAGAGATGTTGCATTGTGGGTGATTAGAGTCAATGTCACGAGACAAAGTGTATGTGAACTGTTATATGGAAGATGAATTTGCTCTGTAAACTTTCACTCAATTCACAATAAAATAATAATAATAATAAAAGATTCACTGCCTAGGAAACACAATGGAGGTCACTATGAGTAAGTAAGAATAGACTAGATGGCAGTGAGTTTGGATTTTTGTTTGTTTGTTTGTTTTCACCTAACAACAGCACAAAATACATTCTACTTCAGAGCACATGGATCATTCTCCAAGACAGATCACAGGTTACATCACAAAACAAGTCGCATCAAGATTTTAAAAGATTAACATTTTACAAAATATTTTCTCTGAGTACAGTGGAGTAAAGCTAGAAATCAATAACAGAAAAAAAAAAAAAAACCACTGTAAAATACACAAATGTCTGGAAATTAAACAATGCACTGTTAAACTCCCAGGGGGTCAATGAAGAAATCAAAAGAAAAATCACAAATGCCCTACAATCAAATGAAAGCATGACATAACAAAACTTATGTGATTCAGGAAAGGTAGTACAAAGAGGGAAACTAACAGCAATAAATGCCTATGTGTGAAAAAAGAAAGAACTCAAATCAACAGTCTAACTTGACAAATCCAGGAATTAGAAAAAAAAAAAAAAAAAGAAAACTAAGCCTAAATCTACCAGAAGAAAGGAAATAATGAAGATCGGAGCAGAAGTAAATAAAATTGAAAACCGAAAAGCAATAGAGAAAATCAATAAAACCAGAATTTGGTTCTTTGAAGAGATCAATAAAATTGACAAAACTTTAGTGAGACTGAGAATAAAAAAGAAGAGAGAACATGCAAATAACCAAAATAAGAAATGAAAGAGGAGACATTACAACTGACACAACAGAAATATGATAGAATATTATGAATAACTGCGTGCAAAAACTGGATAACCTAGATGAAATGGACAAATTCTTAGAAGAACACAACTTACCCACATTGACACAGGAGGAAATAGAAAATGTCTACAGACTCATAACAAGTGAAAATAGCAAATAAGTGATCAAAAACCTCCCAACAAAAAAAAAAAAAATCCTGGACTACATGGTTTCACTGCAGAATTCTACAAAACATTTAGAGAAGAATTGGCACCAATACTGTTTAAATGGGACCTCTGGTGGTGTAGTGCCTAAGGCATTTGACTACCGACCAGAAGGCTGGTGGTTCAAACCCACCAGCCACTCCTTAGAAGGAAGGTTGGGCAATCTACTTCAGTAGAGATACTGCTTCAGAAACCCAAGAAGGAGTCGCTATGAGTAGGATCCAACTTCATGACAGTATGTTGTGTTACACTGCATGCTGTTTAAACTCTTCCAAAAGTAAGATAGAGAAAAAGTACTCCTTAATTACTTCTATGAAGCAAACATAGCCCTTATACCCAAACCAGACAAAGATACCAAAAGAAAAGAAAACTACCGACTAAGAATTCTTATGATATAAGAAAATACTGGTAAAAAGAATCCAACATCATATTAAAAGAGTTATACACCATGACCAAGTGGAAATGCAGGGATGGCTTATCATTAGAATATTAATGTAATGTACCATATTGATGTAGTGTACCATATCAATGGATCCAAGGATGCACAAAAAGCATTTGATAAAATCCAAAAATGTTTCTTGATGAAAACCCTAAAAGAAGATCAGAATAGAAGGGAAATTCTCAATATGATTGATTCAGGATATATACCAAAAGCTAATAGCCAACATTATAATCAATGGAGAAAAACTGACAGCTTTCTCCTCAGAATCAGGAACAAGACAATGGTGCCCACTGTCACCACTTCTATTCAGTATTGCATTAGAAATCTTAGCCAGAGCAATTAGACATGAAAAAGAAATAAAAGGTATCCATATTGGAAAAGAAGTAAAATTATTTCTGTTTGGAGATGATATGACATATATAGAAAATTTCAAAGAAAACTTCTAGAGATAATAGAAGAATTTAACAAATTGCAGCATATAAGGTCAACAAACAGAAGTCAATCGGATTTCTACACAGAACCAATGAGAAATTTGAAAAGGAATATTAGGGAAACAATTCTATTCACAAAAACATCTAAGAGAACAAAATATCCAGGAATAAACCTAACCCAAAATATGAAGGGCTTATACAATGAAAATTATAAAACACTGATGAAAGAGATGGAAACATGTTCTGTGTTCTTGGGTTGGAATACCTAATATTTTTAAAATGTCAATACAACCCAAAACAAGCTATGGATTCAATGCAATCTCTATCCAAATTCCAACATATTTCTTTACAGAAATGGAAAACCAATCCTCAACTTTGTATGGAATAGCAAAAGGTCCCAGACAGCTAAAGAAATGTTGAAAGAGCAGAACAAAATAAGAGGACTCACATTTCCTAATGTTAAAACATATTATACAGCTAAACTCTTAAAACAAAGCAAATCAAAATTAAAAACCTCACTGTCCATTCATTTCCAACTCATAATGACCCTATAGGACAGAGGAGAACTGCTCCAGAGGCTTTCCAACTCTTTAAATCTTTATGGAAGCAGACTGCCACATCTTTCTTCCATTTAGTGACTGGTGAGTTTGAATCCCTGACTTTTGAGTTGGCTCTGAAAACTGCAACACCAGGTTCCTTATCATAGATTCAATAAACAAAATAGCCTGGTACCATTATAACAATAGTCACATAGACCAATGGAATAGAATTGAAAGTCCAGAAATAAACCCACATATCTTCAATCAACTGATTTTTGACAAAGGTGATAAGTCCATTTCAATGGGGAAAGAAGAGACAATTCAACAACTGGGGTTGGGAAAACTGGATTTCTACATGAAGAAAAATGAAATAGGAGCCATCAAATTCAAAATCATTAAAGACCTAAATATGAAAACTGAAACTATAACATTCTTAAAAGAAAATACAGGGGCAACACTGTTGGGTCTCACTTTTAACAATGGATTCTCTTATATAATAGCAAAAACGAAATAAATAGATGGGACCTCATAAAAATTAAAAACTTTTGTCCATCAAAAGATTTTACTAACAGAAGTGAAAAGGCAGAAATAAATAATCTTGACGACGATGTGAGGAAGTTGGAACCATTATCCATTGCTGATGGGAATGCAAAATTAAACAGCTATTGTGGAAAATAGCATGGTGATTCCTCAATAAACTAAAAATACAACAGCCTTCTTACCCAGAAATTCCACTCAGATAAATATCTAGAAGACCTGAAAGCAGAAACTCAAACAAAGACTTGTGTATAAATGTTCATTGAAGTACTATTCACAATAGCCAAAATGTGGAAACTATTTAAATGCCCATCAACAGGTGAATGGATAAACAAAATGAGATACATATATACAGTAGCATACTAGTCAGCCAGTAGGAGAAATGAAGTCTTGATACATGCTACAATGTGAATTAAGCTGGAAGCCATGCTAAGTGAAATAAGTCAATCACAAAGGAGAAATATCGTATAACCTCACTTACATAAAAGACAAGAACAGGCAAAAGTACAGAGACCAAAGTTTATTAATGGTTACTAGGTTCTTGGAAGGAAGACTGGGCAATCTACTTCCATCGAGATAACCACCAAGAAAACCCAAGGAGTCGCTATGAGTCAGAAAATGTTGAAAAGCCATCTAGAAAACATTACAAGTATCGTCAATATTATAACACCTTTGGACTCCTTTGGCAATTTTTAGTTGGTTTCCACAATAATATCTTCAATACCATCACTAGGAACATCTTCATCTTTAACATAGCAGTCATTTCTGAAGCCTCCTTCCATCACAGTAATTATAGTTGGCAGAGATCACACATTATCTAAAGCTTCATAGTATGTATTCATCATTGCTATGAAAAGACTTCTCACAATAACTGATACTCTATATGTTGCTCTGATACATTACTAAAAGTCTATGCTGCAGTGCATATACTTCTTGCCAAATTTCTTTTGTTTTTTATGCCTGTCTTCCTGATTTTTTTGGTAAATGACTGGATCCAAACACAACCTGAGTTGTATTTAAATTTATGCCCAATCTACCAAAGCACTGAAAGATTTTGGCCACCATTTGTTATATTTGTAATAGAGATTTCTTTACCTATTAGTCATATTGTCATGCAAAAGACCTGAGACTCCTGCACTCCAAGATTCATTAGGAACAATTGTGGTTGAAACAAAACCACACAAACATTACTTTTAAATTAAGATGTTGACATCATTAGCCATCAGAGAGATGCAAATCAAAACCACAGTGAGATATTATTTTACTCTCACTATGCTGGCTAATGTGGCACTACTCAAAATAAGAAGAAATAGCTACAAATATCCATTAATGATCAGAATGTGTGATGTATGAAGTATGAATCTAGGAAAATTGGAAGTTGTAAAAAATGGAATGCATAAATATTGATATCCTAGGAATTAGTGGACTGAAATGGACCATTATTGTCTTTTTTATGACCTTTTCCTTTCCACACATATGATGTCTTTGATATCATCTGTTCTGGTTAGCTAGTGCTGCTCTGACAAGAATATACCACAGATGGGATGGTTTTAACAAACAGAAGTTTATCCTTACAATTTGGAGACTTTAAGATCAAGTTCAAAGTGCCAGGCTCTGGAGTCTACATAAAAGCCCTCTAGATAAAAACCTTGAGCTTCAGCTCTGCCTCCTGCTCCTGGCCCACTGAAGCTAGAGGCTTTTCTTCACTCAAATAGCTGCTGGCTGCTGAGGCTGACAAGCCCAACATTGACAAGTAAAAAGTCACAGTCCTGATGTTACCAAACCACATGGTAGCCCATTAATTCAAGTCTACTGTAAGTCCCAAGGTTGACAGAGCATGGCAGGCTGCTGAACAATGACATGGCTACATGCAGGGTTCAAGTGTGCCATATGCTAGAAAGACCATTCACAAAGCTATCTCTTATATACAGGAAGCAGACCACATAACCAAAGCAGCTACTCAGCTGCTCCAATAGATTCCACCATGGAATTAATTACCAATCTTACCCTGGGAAATAACTACATTCAGCTGCCCAGCTACTCAACCAAGCCCAGCCAAGTTGACACACACACTTAACTATCAGAAGAACCCACACATCATCCAGTCTTTAGTCATTGGCATTCAGTGCATCAAATCTATTCTTCAGAGGGTCTCTAAATTCTGGTGGGATAGTCAAGATCATATTTTGGTGTTCTTGGGCTTGTTCTAATTTTTTTCAGCTTAAACTTAAACTTGCATATAAGCAGTTGATGGGTCTATTCCACAGTTGGACCCTGGCCTTGTTCTGACAGATGATAGTGAACTTCTCCATCATTTCTTCATATAAATGTAGTCTATTTGATTCCTGTTTATTCAATCTGATGAGGTACACTTATATAGTCACTGTTTATGTTGTTTAGAAAGGTATTTGCAGTTAATAAGACATTCGTTGTGCAAAATTCTATTATATGGTCTCCAGTTTAATTTCTATTAGCAAGGCCTCATTTTCCAACTACCAATGCTTCTTCATTGTTTACAACTTTTACCTCCCAATCCCCAGTCACAACAATTATCAGCACATCTTGATTGCATGTTTGGCCAATTTCAAACTGCATAAATTGATCAAAATTGGAAGCTGTCAAAAATAAAATGGAACAGAAAAAGATTGATATCCTATACAGTAGTGAGCTGCAATGGACTGGTATTGGCCATTTTGAATCAGAGAATTGTGTGACCTAGTATTCCAGGAATAATAAATTGAACAGGAATGATGTTTCATTGTCAACAACAATATTTCAAGATCTCTCCTGAAATAAAATGCTGTCAGTGATAGGATAGTATCCAAATACCTACAAGGAAGACTAATTAATACAATTTTATTCTAATTTACCCACCACCTACTAAAGCCAAAGATGAAGAAATTGGAGATTTGTGCCAATTTCTGCAGTCTGAAATTGACCAAACATATAATCAATACGTGTTGATTATTTCTGGTGATTGGAATGCAAAAGGTGGAAACAAAGCAGAATCATCAGTAATTGGAAAATATGGCCTTGGTGATAGAAATGACCCCAGAGATTGCATGATAAAATTTTGTAAGAGCCAAAATATGACTTTAATTATATCCCATCTAAATTTAGAGACCATCTAAAGAATAAATTTCATGCATTTAACACCAGATGAGTTGTGGAATGACATCAAGAAAATTCCACATGAAGAGAGTAAAACGTCATTAAAAAGACAGGAAAGGAAGAAAAGACCAAAATGGATGTCATAAAAGACTCTGAATCTTGCTCTTGGATGGAGAGTAGTTAAAGTGAATGAAAAGAAGATGATGAAGTAAAAGAGCTGAATAGAAGATTTCAAAGGGCAACTCCAGAGGACAAAGTAAAGTACTATAAGGAAATGTGCAAAGACCTAGAGTTGGAAAATCAAAGGGGAGGAACACATTCAATATTTCTTAAGATAAAAGAACTGAAGAAAAATTTCAAGCCTTGAATTGCAATGAAGGATTCTATGGACAAGTATTGAATGATGCAGGAAGTCTCAAAAGGAGATGGAAGAAATATACAGTCACTGTACCAAAAAAGAACTGGTCAATGTTAAACCATTTCAGGAGGTAGTATATGATCATGAACTGATGACACTGAAAGAAGTCCAAGCTACAATGAAGGCATTGGTGAAAAAGAAAATTCCAGTATTTGATGGAATATCCATTGAGATATTTCAGCAAACAGTTGCAGCACTGGAGGTACTTACTATATATGCCAAAAAATTTGGAAGACAGCTACCTGACCCAATGACTAGAAGAAATCTACATTTGTGGTCTTTCCAAGGAAGGGTGATCCACCAGAGTGAAGAAATTATCAAACCATATCATTAATATCACATGCAAGAAAAATTCTGCTGAAGATAACTCAAAAATGGCTACAACAGTAAATTGACAGGGAACCACCAGAAACTCAAGCCAGATTCAGAAGAGGACATGGAATGGGGGATATCACTGATGATGTCACATGGATCTTGGCTGAAAGCAAAGAATACCAGAAAGATGTTTACCTGTGTTTTATTGACTCTGTGCTGTTGTTGTTATGTGGCATCAAGTTGGCCCTGACTCATAGCGACCTCTCCTTGGGTTTCTGAGGTGGTAGCACTATGGAAGTAGATTGTCCAACCTTCCTTCTGAGGAGTGGCTTTTAGGTTGGAACTGCCAGCCTTCTGGTTAGCAGTCAAAGGCCTTAGGTACTACGCTACCAGAGCTCCCATTGACTCTGTAGATCATAACAAATTATGGATAACATTGTGAGGAATGAGAATTTCAGAACATTTAATTTTACTCATGAGGAACCTATGCATAGAACAAGAGGCTGTTGTTTGAACAGAACAAGGGGATACTGCATGGTTTAAAATCAGGACGTGTACTTCAGGGCTGTATCCTTTACCATGCTTATTCAATCTGTATGCTGGGCAAATAATCTGGACAGATGGACTATATGAAGAAGAATGCTGCATCAAAATTGGAGGAAAAATCATTAACAACCTGCAATATGAAGATGACAAAACTTTGCTTGCTGAAAGTGAAAAAAAGTTTCAGCACTTACTGATGGACATCAAAGACTACAGTCTGCAGTGTGGATTATACCTCAACATAAAGAAAACAAAAATTCTCACATCTGGACCAATAAACAGCATCACAATAAATGGAGTAAAGAATGAAGTTGACAGGGATTTCATTTTATTGGATCCACAATCAGCATTCATGGAAGCAGCAAAGAATCAGACATCGTATTGCATTGGGAAAATCTGCTGCAAAAGATCTCTTTAAGGTGTTAAGGAGAAAAGATGTCACTTTGAAGACTAATATGTGCATAACACAGCCATGGCATTTTTACTAACCTCATATGCATATGAAAGCTAGACAGTGAACAGGGAAGACTGAGAAAGAGTTGATGCCTGTGAATTATGGTGTTGGTGAAGAATACTGAAAATACCACGGACTGCCAAAAGAATGAACAAATCTGTCACAGAAAAAGTGAGCAAGAATGCTCCTTGGAAAAGAGAATGGCCAGACTTTATCTTACCTACCTTGATCATGTAGTCAGAAGTGACTATTTCCTGGAGAAAGATCATGTTTGGCAAAGTAGAGGGTCAGAGAAAAGGGAGAAGAACCTCTATGAGATGGATTGACATAGTAGTTCAAGCATAACAAGGATTGAAAGGATGACACAGGACCAGGTAGTGTTTTGCTCTCTTGCACATAGTATTGCTATGAGTTAGAGACAACTGGACAGCACTTAACAACAATGACAATATAACCTAGCAATTCCACTCATGCATATATGCAAAAAACTTGAAAGCAGATATTTGTACATCAATGTTCATTGCAAGACTATTCACAACAGCCAAAAGGTGAAAACAACTTAAATATCCATCAACATATGAATGGATAATCAAAATGGGGTACATACATACAATGGAATACTACTCAGTAGGAGAAACAAAATCTTGATACATGCTACAAGATAGATGGAGTTGGAAGACATTATTCTGAGTGAAATAAGTCATTCACAAAGGGTAAATATTTTATGACCTAACTTATATAAAAGACAAGAATAGGTAAATGTGTAGAGATCAAAATTTATTACTGGTTATTAGGGTAGAAGGGAGGGGAAAAAAGGGGGGTTATTGTTTATGGAACACTGAGTTTTGGCTTACAGTGATGGAATAATCTCATTGATCAAAGGTAGGGTTACATAATTTATTAATATAACTATTTTCAATAAGTTGTACACTGGTAAAAATATGAATTGGCAAAAGTTTTGTGATATATGTATTTGCAACAAAGACACAAAAAATTTAGCTGCTGAGATTGCTTATGTAAAACCAAAAACCGCATGGGATTTGTTTCCTTGGTTTACAAGTTTAGAGTCATAATTTTATGGATCATCCAGTTAACTTGGCCTAATATTGTGTTTGTGCTTCTGTTCTACCTCCCAGTTCATTGCATAGTTCTTGGAGTCTTGCAAGCTTGCAAGTAGCCACCCAAGGTACAATAATTGGTCTATGGTCATCTGCAGCAAGAGAAGAAAAAGGGGAACCTGGAACAGGAGGACAAAATGAAATGTCTGATTAATTACCACCATGAACTGCTGACTCCTTTGCCATGATACCAGAAGAACTGGATGGTGCCCAGCTACCATTACTGAATATTTTGATCAAAGATACAATACAAGTATCTTGATATAAAGGGAGGATGTGCAGAATAGAATTTTAAATTCTCATGTAATCCAGATTTTCTGGAGTCATAGATGCTGGATGTATGAATGGAACTGTTGGCCTGAGGTAATCTTGAAACCTCAGACTTTAAACCAAAAATATTTCTGATGTCTTCTATCTTAGACCAGGTTCTCTAGAGAAGCAAAGCCAATGAAGCAAAGAGAGAGAAAAAGTTATCTCAGGGAAATGGTTCACACAATTGTAGAACCTGAAAAGTCCCAAGTTCATGGGTCAAACGTAAAGCTGGAGGTTTTTTCTGACTCACACAACTGCAGAGATGAAAGAACCCAATATCAGCAGGCAGTAGAGTAGGCTGCTGGCTTCAGCAGATGTCAAATCCAAGATTGGGAGGTAAAATGGCAGATTATTGGCTGATAGACTGTGAAGGCAACAATCCCAAGATTGTCAGGCAACATGGCAAGCTACTAGTTCAGTTCCGAGAACCAGAGATGAGGATAATGGGCTAGATGCAGCATCCAGATCCAGAAGAAAACCAGAAAATATTCCCACCATGTCGGTACATACCATGTAAGCAGATCACACCCCTGAGGAAACTCCCTTTCAACTGAGTGGATGTTCATAGAACATTTCATTATAACTGCTTAAATCACTTAGAATCATGGTTGAGCCAGATTGACAAACAACCTTAACTATTACATCTTCTTAAATCTGAACAATATTTTAGCTATTAAACTGTAACTAGTAAAGAATGTCTGTCTTGAGCATTGTAGTATTTTTTTTTAATTAAATACTTTTAATATACTGAGAGGAGATGTTAAATTATGTCAATGTTTAGGGATGAGTAAACAATAAGTTCACAGAATGCTAAGCAAATAAAAAGAAGCAATTATCAATTTTAGGGGACACAAAGGAAGAAATACAATTACAGTATATGATCCATCAGCTCTCCACGGAAGAAAGACAAGACGTTCTGCTTCTTAGATCTAGTCTTGGAAACCCGATGGGGGTTGCTATGAATCAGAATCAACTGGATGGCAGTGAGTTTGATTTTTGAGCTTGATATGTGGTTCGACAAGAACCCTCGTAGTGACGTGGTCAAAGCTCTCAGCTGTCAACCAAATGGTCAGCAGTTTGAACCCACCAGATGTTCCACAGGAGAAAGAGGTGGCAGTCTGCTTTTGTAAAGATTACAGCCTTTAAAACCCTATGGACAGTTCTACCCTGTCCCATAGTGTTGCTATGAGTTGGAAGAGACTCAAAGACAATGAGTTGAGTTTTTAGGTTTATGAAGCACTGTAGTATTTTAAGATCTATTTATCAGATTAACAGCAGCAACACAAAAGTCTGATGGGAACTTTAGGGGGCAGTGAGTTTATGTTAATGGGTGAAGAACAAGTCAGAAAAAGAATGGTTGCATAACTCTAAGAATCAAATGAGTGTCACTGAATTTTACATGCAGAAATTGTTGAATTTCTGGTGTATATTCTGCTGGCAATAGTCTCAACAAAAACAGTATATTTAAAAATTAATATGTTTAATTTATTGTGTGGAAAAGAATGTTTCTACTAACAAAAATCAGTTAGTAATTCCACAGTTGGCCTTCTGTGCCTAGTGCCAATGAAAACCAAGGCTTTCCTTCCACTCTCACCTGCTTAGGTGTGCAGAGGGAACCCCTGTGTTCTTTGACTGATAGGCCTCCCAAGAGGAGCTCTGGTCACCAGTGGGTAAGGCATTTGGCTGCTAACCAGAAAGTCAACTGCTCAAACCCACCGTGGAAGGAAATGGGGTGTTCTATTATCATAAAGATTTACAGCCTCAGAGACACAACAGGAGTGGCTATGAGTCAGAATCAACTCGATGGCAGTGAGCCTCCAGGAGTGGCAATTGGAAGAGAGATTCACCTTGTCCCCAAGCATCAGAGACTATCCTGTTCAAGTATCCTTGCACCATCACACACAAACTTTCTTTTATTGTTAAGTGTGAATGTAACAGTTTTGTCTTAACATACATGTTCCAGAAACTTTAGCCCTATCTTTAGAAGATTGTAGATTATTATTTTGCTCTTAATTAGAAGGATATTTTGAAATCTTTGGACTTCTTGCATAAGCTGGCCAATCATTTTGAAACTAGCAAAAGAGAAATTTGAGCTTTTCAACAGCACAGCCAGCATCTTTCTTGCTCCCCTGCCAACATCCTACAGTCCCCATAGTTGAATCAAAGTTGTAAATGTGGGCTTGTCTGGAGGGTTTGTAGGCTTTTTGATCCTTGCCCCTTTCACAAACTGCCTGACATATGAACCATGAAAAATCTGGCTTGAGCTTAAAAAACTCTCGTATGAGAAAAATTCTTGGCTCTCTGAAGAACAGTCAGTAATTCCCCAGAATTTAATATAATAGTCAACAAGATTAATTTATACCATTATGAACATGTACCTGGCTAACTGTGATACAGTCCTGTGGAAAAAATAACAGAATAAATATAAAATATTTGTAACGTCTGCTATTTGACAGAACAGTAACACAGGGCTATTTTATTTATTTATTTTTTAAATTATGTGCCTTCATCTTTGGCTCTAAGGCCAGAGGGATTGAAAAGTCTAATCTTTAAAGTATGCTTCTTGTTCCTCCCATCCAGAGTTGCTCTGCTGGAAAAGGATTGAATACTGGGAGTGATCCTGGGGTCTGAGAAGCTACATGGTTTCAAGTAGACCCCAGTAACTGCTAATGGTCTGATTCAGAAGGTTGTGTGTTCTTGGGGACTATCCAAGGCCTAGCTCGCAAGAAAACATTTATTCTGATATCAGAGAGCTGTGGAAATCTTACACCTTTCCATCATTATTATGACAGGCATAACAAACAATCCCTGAACTAGCAATTTAAAAGAATTAAAAAACATGTCATACTGAATGAGAGGATTTATTTTTACTCCTTATTTGAGATTTTTAAAAATTAGATATAGTTATGCTGCTTTCTTAGCCATTATCTCAAAAGAGTCCAATAAAGTGTGACAGAGTAGTCTTTGTTGTTGTTGTTGTTATATGCCATAGAGTCGGACCTGATTCATAGCGACCCTTCCTTGGGTTTCTGAGGCAGTATCACTATGGAAGTAGATTGCCCAACCTTCCTTCGGAGGAGTGGCTGGTGGATTTGAACCGCCAGCCTTCTGATTAGCAGTTAAGTGCCTTAGGCACTACGCTATCAGAGCTCCCTAGAGTAGTCTTTGGGGCTCTGCTATAGTGATAAAATTGAAGAATGATTGAGAGGCAGAGACAAGGTGGTATCCTGGTAACACACTCCACCCAACGCCTGCTCAACAGAGACCCTGAAACACTGATTGAAAGAAATACAAATAATGATGCTGGAATTCTGAGCATCTAATGAGAAGATAAAAAAAAAGCTGGGAATGACTGAAGCATAAACATTTTAAACACAGAAGAAGTAGACAAGGCAAAAAAAAAAAAACTCATGGAATCTATACAACATAATAAAGACACTATAGACAGAGTGGGAGGAATCTAAGATGAACTGAAGTCATGTGGGAGTTAGGAGAGGAATGTTCATGGAAGTGGGTGAGAATTACAATCACACAAATGGCCATGGAGTGGGGAAGGAATAAGAGAAAGGAAATAAAAAAACTAACTACTAGTAAATCAAACTAGACCCCCTGCTGTTTTAGTAGATTCTGACTCATAGCAATCCTTTTTGGGATAGAGTGGATTGCCTCCTGGGGTTTCCAGGCCTGTGGATCTTTGCAGAGGAAGGCGGCCTTATCTTTCTCCTGTAGGTGCTGGTGGGTTTGAAATGCCAGGCTTTTGATTGATGGTTGAACACCACCCTCAGCAACCCGCTTCAAACAGACAGACCCAGGGGCAGTGGCTCCCCATTCTTGTGTTTGCATCATTGGCTGATTTTTCTCACACTATGCATAAGAAGTACACATCTGAAGCCTTCTCCCTTGGAGATGTGCACTTGTGTCTGGCTCCTTTCGTTTCCACAGGCACACACTTGCAAATCAGTGGTTTCTGCCACAACCACTGCTCCCAGGGGTGCTGGCTGGCCATAACTACAGATACCCCTCCTCCCCAGCTTCCTTATTTTCCCCTTATTCTTCTCCTTTCCTTTTCCCTAAATTATCTTCCTTTTTATCTGTTCATTTCTTCCTTTTACTCTTTTTCTTCTTTCATTGTTACCAATTTTCTATCAGGATCACCCACTCTTTTTCTTCTTCTTTTCTATCTTTTTAAAATCTTTTAGTCTTATTCTATCTTTTCCTCTTTTATATATCTTTTCCCCCTTGGCTTCAACCCTTCTCCCCCTTTTTCCTGCTCTATCCAAAGGGAGGAAGACATTGACTCTCCCTTAGTCAACCTTATCTACTGTGCATACAACCTCACTCAATGGACAAGTACCACCACCAGCTCCTGCACCACAGGATCAATGACAGATGGTAGACAACAGCTCCTAATCCCAATTACAACTCCTTCTCATGACAAAAATAGACCTTCACCTATATTTCTACCACTTATTATTCCACCAACCTGAAGAGAGCTGGGGAGTGACCCGGTGCTGCCAATCTAACCATCAAAGAAGCACACTCACTGAACACATCCAGATATATCAAAACAAAGCAAAACAAAAAACACACCAACACATAACCAGCAAATACAGACAACCACTTCAAAATGTCTTTGAAACAACAGACAACTTTAACTCAAAGAAATAGGACAAAAAAGCAGAAGCAAGCGACCAAACTAAAGTACTAAGAGGCCTCTTCAAGGAGGAACAGGTAATAGAACTACCTGATAAGGAATCCAAAATGATATATACATAGAACCTTCCAAGAGCTCAAGGAAATGAAAAACAGAAGCAAAGAAAAGACAGAAAATACAAGTACAAAAGGGCAAAATAAATAGACAGTTAGAAATCATACAGAAACGGCAATTAAAAATCCAGAAGATGAACACTAAAATTACAGAGATAGATAGCACATTGGAAGGATAAAAGAGTAGAATTGAACTGTCTGATGGAGGGATGGACACAGGGAAGAGGTAACTATCAGGAGGAGGTGGAAGGGGAGCTGTTGCATTTTGATAAATTGTAGTCAATGTCATGAGACAAAGTGTATATGAACTGCTGTATGGAAAGTGAATTTGCTGTGTAAACTTTCACCCAAATAACAATTAAAAAATAATAATAATTGAATTGTCTGAAGAACACATTTCCAAACTAGAAGACACATTCTTTGAAATCATCTAGTATGAGGAAACATCAGAAAAAAGAATGAAGAGAAATGAAGAAAACCTAAGAGTTGCATGGGATGATGTAAAAAGAAATATATCTCATTGGAATTCCATAGCAAGAGGAGGCATAGATAAATAATAAAATAAACACACAGAGAAAATTTTTGAACAATTGTTAGCAGAAAACTTCCTCAACATCATGAAAGATGAAATTATATCCATCCAAGAAGCTCAATGAACTACATACCAGTTAGATCCCAAGAGAAAATCGCATAGATGTATCGCAATCAAACTTTCGAAAACCAAGACAAAGAAAGAATCTTCAGAACAACTTAGAAAAAATGAAATGTTATTTACAAAAGACAAACAATAAGACCAATTTCTGATTTTTTGGCAGAAATGATGCAGGCAAGAAGGCAATGGGATGGCATATACAAAGACTTTAAGGGAAAGAATTATCAAACAAGAATTATGTCTCCAGCCAAACCATCCCTCAGATATGCTGGTGACATTAAGACATTCACAGAGAAAAGAGATTAAGGGAATTTGTAAAAACCAGACCAACTGTACAAGAAATGCTAAAGAGAGTCCTTCCAACAGAAAAACAACAGCAGAAGACAACAAATGAAGATTAATACACATGACAACATCACCCTGAAACCATCTCAGACAAAGAATTCTCAAAGTTAAAATAAACTTACAAAAAGGAAAATAGAGAGTCATTCTTTAAATGAGACCAACTACAAAACAAGTAGAAGGAATAAATAAAAGGTGTAATTACAAAACTTCCAAATGGAGAGGAAGTCAGGATGATATCAATATAGAACAGATTCCTCCAAACTTAGGGAGGTAAGAATCTACCATAGGGTAATGACAAAGAAAATTAATAAGCCTTCTCACCAAAAATAGAAAGAAGAAAATCACAAGGGCTTAGTAAACACTTTGTAAAAACAATGAATAGAAGGGAAAGAAAATTCCATAAGCAAATGAACTCAGCACATAAAAATATTTGGAACAAAAAAACCATCAACATAACACACATACAGAAAAAAGAATGACAGCAATAAATTCATACTTATCATTGATTACACTGAAGGTAAATGGACTAAATTCTCTAGTCAAAAAAAGAGATTGACAGATTGGATAAAAAAAGAAGACCCACCAATACACTGTCTAGAAAAGACCCACCCTAGACACAAAGATAAAAGTAAATTAGAAGTCAAAGGCTAGAAAAAAAGCATATCAAGCTAATGTTAACCAAAATAACAGGAGTAGCAATATTAATTTCTGATAAAACAGACTTCAAGGTGAAAACCAACATAAGGGACAAAGAAAGGCATTGTATGATGATAAAAGGGTCATTTGACCAAGATGATAAAAGCATAATAAATATCTATGCACCCAGTAAGAGAGCTTCAAAATACACAGAGCAAATATTAACTGAATTGACAGGAAAAAGAGAAAATCATACAATAGTAGAAGGAGATTTTAACACACCACTTTCAATGAATAACAGAACAATTAGAAAAAAAATTCAACAAAGATACAGATGATCTTAATAACACAACCAACCAACTCAACCACATGGACATATACAGAGCACTCCACCCAACAAAAACAAGGTACAAGTTCTTTTCCAGTGCATATGGATCATTCTCCAGAATAGACCAACTGTAAGGCTACAAAACAAGCTTCAATAAATTTAAAAACATTGAAATACTACAAAGCATCTTCTCAGATAAAAACACTATAAAATTAAAAATCAATAATAGGAGAAACAAAGAAAAAATATCAAATACATGGAAATTTAATAACACACTGCTTAAGAACTACTGGGTATTAGAAGAATTAAAGTATGAAACAAAAAGTTCCCAGAAACAAATGAGAATGAAAACACAATATACCAAAACCTTTGGGTCACAGTGAAAAGAGTGGGCAGAGGTCAATATATAGCAATAAATGCACACCAAAAAAGCAGAAAGAATCAAAAAGCAACACCTTAACTCAACAGCTCCAACAATTAGAAAACTAGCAACAAAAGAAGCCTACAATCCTAAGAAGAAAGGAAATAATAGATCACAGTAGAAATAAACGAAGCAGATTTACCTAAATTAACACAGACTGAGACAGAAAAATTTGAATAGACCCATAACAAAAGAAGAAATTGCTAGAAAAAGAAAGCATATCAAGCTAATGGTAACCAAAATAACAGGAATAGCAATATTAATTTCTGCTCATTAAAAACAAACAAACAAACAAAAAAACTTCCCACATAAAAAATTTCTGGCCCAGACAGCTTCACTGGAGAATTTTATCAAACCTTTAGAGAACAGCTGACACCTGTCCTACTCTAACTATTCCAGATCACAGAAAATGATGACATACTCTCAAGTTCATTCTATGAAACGAGCATAACCCTGATACCAAAACAAAGTAAAAACAACACTGAAAAGGAAAACTACAGAACAATATCTCTCATATATACAGACACAAATCTTCAACAAAATCCTAGCCAATAGAATCCAACACTATATTAAAACGTGAGCACACAGACACACACACACATACCATGACTAAGTGAGTTTTATACTAGGCATGCAAGAACGGTTCAGCAACAGGAAAACAGACAACACAATCTGTTCTAAAATAAAACAAAGGAAACAAAACTCAAGATCACATCAATCAATGCAGAAAATGCATTTGGTAAAATTCAAACCCATTACAGATTAAAAAACTCAGCAAAATAGGAATAGAAGGGATATTGCTCAACATAATAAAGTACATATATGCAAAACCTACAGCCGACATTATTCTCAATGGAAATAAACTCAAAGCATTCCCATTGTGAATGGGAATCAGGCAAGGATACTCTCTATTACCATGTCTATTCATCATTGTATTGGAAGTCCTAGCCATAGCAATAAGGCAAGATAGAAAAATAAAAGACATCCAAATTGGCAAAGAAGAGATAAAATTATCTCTATTTCCAGATGACATCACATGAAAAAACCCAAGAGACTCATCAAGAAATCTATTGGAACTAATTGAAAGATTCAGCAAAGTGACAGAATACAAGATCAGCAGTTAGATTCCTCTACATCAACAAAGAGATCTCTGAGAAGGAAATAAGGAAAATAACATTATTTACAATAGGTACCAAAAAGGTAAAATAGGAATAAATCTTTCCAGGGACATAAAAGATCTATATAAAGAAAACTACAAAACATTACTACAAGAGATCCACATAAATGGAAGAACATGTCACAGTCATGGATAGGAAGACTGAATATTGTGAAAATGTCAATACTACCAAAAACAATCTATATATTAAATGCAATCCTGATCCAAATCCCATCAATATTTTTTAAAGACATGTAAAAAATAATCACTGCTTTATATGGAAAGGAAAGAGAGCTTGGATAAGCAAAGAAATATTGACGAAGAAAAACAAAGTAAGAAGTCTCATATTCCCCAATCTCAAAACCTACTACACAGCCACAGTAGTCAAAATAGCATAACATTGGTATAATGATAGAGACATAAAGCAATGAAACAATTGAGGATCCAGAAATAGATCCATCTATCTATGGACAGCTGATCTTTGACAAACAGCTGAAACTCATTAAATATGGGAGAGATAACCCCTTAACAAATGGTGCTGGTAAAACTGGATATCCATTTGCAGAAAAAAGAAACAAGATCCTTATCTCACACCATACACAAAAACTCAAGGTGGATCAAAGACCAAAATGTAAAACCCCAAGCTACAAAGTTCATCAAAGATAAAATAGGGACAATCCCAGGGGCCCTAATTTATGGTTTAAACAGACTATCAAACATAGCACAAAATGCACAAACAGTAGAATACAAGGTAGATAACCGAGACCTTTTAAAAATGTAATTCTTATGCCTATGAAAAGATTTCTTCAAAAACTAAAAACAGAACCTACAGAAAAGATTTTTCAATGATGTATCCAAAAAAAGAACTCATTTCTAGTATTTATATAAAACTTCAACACCTCAACAAAAAAATGCAAACAATCCAATACAAAAATGGGCAAAGGACATGAACAGATACTTCACCAAAATACTCAGATACTCAGGCAGCCAGCAAATGCATAAAGAAATGTTCACTATCATTAGCCGTTAGAAAAATGCTAATCAAAACAACAGTGAGATATCGTCTTACCTATCCATAATCACAAAGTTCAACAAAACAGAAAGCAACAAATGCTAACAAAACTGTGAAGAAATTAGAATTCTCATATATTGCTGGTGAGACTGCAAAATGGACTGTGGAAAATGCCATCATGCTTCCTTGAAAAGTTGGAAATAGAAAAACCATTAGATCCAGCAATCCCACTACTAGGAATATATCCTAAAGAGCTATATCTGGGACTTGAATAGAAATATGTCCACCTATGTTCATCATTGCAGCACTATTCACAAGCAAAGAGATGGAAGCAACCTAAGTGCTCATCAACAGATCAATGAGTAACCAAACTATGGTACATACACACAATGGAAAACTATGCAACATTAAAAAGTAATGAAGAATCTATGAATCACAAATCACCTTATAACATGGATGAACTTGGAGTATATTATGCTCAGTCAAAGAAGTCAATTAGAGAAGGAAATTGCATGAGTCCATTATTATGAAAAAACAAAGAAAAGTTTACAGGGATGAAGGGGAGGGCGGGGGAGGGGACGGGAAGGAAAATTGCTGACTAGTTAAGATCCATGTGTTGATTTGGGTGAAGGGAAAGGCAATATAACAAAAGTGTGTAACCAACACAATAACACTAAGGAAAAGGAGGACACAGAGAGGTGGACAAGAGTTACAGACAACAAAGTTAAATGCTATTACACTCTCAATATTGCATTATTAGTAATAACAAGCACTAGTCTATGAGTGGATATATAAGTAGATAGGCAAGAAGATTAGGTATGGGTAGGTGAATGGAAGTATAACCATGACCATACATAGGTCTGGAAGATGATGTTTCTTTATATGTGTATTTGTGTGTGCTATAAAATTGCTAATATACAATATAAAGCTAATAGGGGACAAATTTAGGATAAATTCTTAGTCACAACCAAGCACCTTGAGAGAGTGAGTCGATGGGCCTGAAGGGTGGGGACCATGGTTGCAGCTGGCATTAAGTGCAATTCACACAACATAGTACACAGAAACATTGTTCTACATTCTACTTTGGTGAGTAGCAACTAGGGTCTTAAATGTTTTAAGAGTGGACATCTAAGATGCAACTTTTGATCTCTCTTCTTCCGGAGCAAAGAAGAATGAAGAAAATAAAAGACATATGGAAATAATCAGTCCAGTGACTAAGGGACCATGGGAACCTCAGCTTAAATGATCCTGAGACCAAAAGAACTAGGTGTTGCCTGGCTGCCAATGCCAACTACTCAGAAGGGATCAAAATTAGAAATTCTGGATAGAGGCTTTTTTTCCTGGGGGGGGGGGAATGTGGAACAAAATTAAAAAACACAAAAAGACTAGAACTCCTGGTTGGATAGAAACTGATGAAACCCCTAACATTATGGTCAGATTACTCTTCAGGCCTAGAATTGGACTCACTCACTCCATGGGTTACCTCTCAGCCAAACAATAGCTAGGCCTACTAGCTGAACAGCTACACCAGGGAAATGCACTCATTAAACAGTCAACCATGAGAGACTGGAAGGGCAGCAATTGCACAGGGAGAAATCTGGACAAGCAGTAACAGATAGGTAAAGATATAGGGAAGGGGTAGCCACAGGGAGAAGGTGAGAGGAGAGCTGTTATGTTTTGTAATTGGCGTCATGACACAAAATGTTTATGAACTATTGAGAGTAAAATGAGTCTGCTTTATAAAATTGCACTCAAGTCACAATAAAAATGTTTAATAAACAAATAAATTGAAGAATGAAGAGATTAAAAAATAAAAAACCTCACTCCCATTGACTCAGATCCGACTCATAGCGACCCCTCCTTGGGTTTCCAAGGTGATCACTATGGAAGTAGATTGCCTAGCCTTTCTTCCCAGAAGTGGCAGGTGGGTTTGAATTGCCAGCCTTCTGATTAGCAGTCAAATGCCTTAGGTACTATGCCACCAGAGCTCCCAAATGAAGAGATATGAGTATATATAGTGCTGGCCTATATGAATAAGAACACAGCATCAGGACTGGAGGAAGACTCATTAACCATTTGTGAAATGAAGATGATAAAACCTTGCTTGCAGAAACTTAGGGTGACTTGAAGAATTTACTGATGAAGACTAAGGACTACAATCTGTAGTATGTATTACACCTCAATATAAAGAAAACAAAAATCCTCACAATGAGCAATATAATGATAAATGGAGAAAAGATTGAAGTTTTCAAGGATTTCATTTCACTTGGATCTACAATCAACACCCACGGAAGCAACAATAAAAAAATCTTACACTGGGCAAATCTGCTGCAAAAGACCTCTTTAAAGTGTTCAGAAGTAAAGATGTCACTTTGAAGACTAATGTGTGCCTAACTCAAGCCATAGTATTCTCAATTGTCTCATATGAAAAGCTGGACAATGAATAAGGAAGACCAACTAACTGATGTTTTTGGATTATGATGTTGGTGCAGAATACTGAAAATACTATGGACTACCAGAAGGATGAACAAATCTGTCATGGAAGAAATGCAGCCAGAATACCTCTTGAAAGTGAGAATGGCCAGACTTCATCTCACTTACTGTGGTCTTGTTGTCAGAAGGGACCATTCCCTGGAGAAGAATATCCTGGTTGGTAAAGTAGAGGATCAGCAAAAAAGGAGAAGACCTTCAACAAGATGGATTGACACAGTGGCTGCAACAATGGGCTTAAGCATAGCAAGGATTGCGAGGATGGTGCAGGACCAGGCAGTGTTTCATTCTGTTGTATATAAAGGTGTCTATGAATAAGAGCCTACTCAATGGCACCTAACAACAGGAACAACAGTATGGCAACCACTAGCCACATATGGCCATTTTAATTGAAATTTTAAAAATAATCTTTTTAAAGAATAAATACTACATACCATAGAAGGATATGTGACCACAAATGAGAGCCTAAGATTGAGAACAACTTTATGGAAGGTAAGTTCAGGGTATCAGTATCTCTTAAGGGAGCACTGGGGGTGGAAGAGTAGAGACAGAAAGGACCCTGGAATCACTCTGGTCTCTGGACCTTAGGAGACCTTCCTGGTTTCTTGGGCTTTTTCCCAGGAACTTGTCAATTATCATGACCTATCCTGTGGGATATCTAGTCCCTGATCACAGGAGGACGAAGACATTCTGTCCTGAGGAGCAAGGCCTGTGGAAGAAAGCCCAATGATGTGGGCAAGGATAGGACCCATGAACATTTGGGATCTTTGGGTATGTGCTCTCTCAGAGCAACACAGCAGGCAGCATGCTCACAGCATGATCTTTGGAAAACAGGTAGAGGCCCTTTAGTGACTGCTATGTGGAAATCGACTTGAGGGACAGCTTTACCAACTACCACCTGGCTGAATTCCAGCAGCTGCTGAATCATTCTGTTCTCAGTCCCCTTCTCTTTAAAAGGGGGTTACATGATGCAGACCGTGAGAGAGAGATGTCATTACCTGCACACAGGAGGCTAACTATCATGTGATTTTTCAAACTTTGTGAACATTGAACAAAATTCAACTCAATATGTGATAAATCACGGACTAAGGTTTGTCAGGGTATACAGAGAAGTATAAAAAATTGTGTAGGCTCTTAAGAAACTTGCCATTTTCTGGAGCAGAAAGACAACCAACTGACATATCTGGGCTGACCATGTAATTTATAGCCTAATGTGCGACATGCTTGAGGGGGGAGAGGCACAGTAATATTCATTATGCTGTTATCTTAGCTGTCCTCTGGGATGTCCTGACAACTGGGCTATAGGATCACCGTTAAGTCACAGTCAAAGACTCTTGCCCTCCCTAGCCAAGGCTGGGTGCCCTGTCAATGGCTACCTTGACATTCTCTTCTCCTCATTATAATCTTCACCGCATATGCGGAACTACTTAGTAACGGTCTGCCTGTCTTAACGCAAAATAAGTACTTGCTCAGATGGTCAGATGTGATACAGCATTGAGATCAGGACCTATGTTTATCTGGTTCAAATTCATCCCCATTCTAGGCTTGTAGCTAGAGTTCAATAGTTATTGGAAAATGAGTACATCTTTCAAAGTGAACCAGAGCCATAATCCATCAATTTATATGTACATCAAATGTGTGTATTCGTATATATGAAATAGAATATGTGATACATACATGTGTAGGATAAAGTCTCAAAATTTTTTCACTGTCCAATAGCAACGTTTGGCTACTTAAATTTAGATGAGATAAAATTAAATAAAATATTCAGTACATCATTTGCATTAGTCACATTTCAAGTGCTCATTAGCCAGCCACATTCAACTAGTGGCTACTTATTGGGTAGCACAGCAGTGGAACATTTCTACCTTTTGGACAGTGCTGGTCCTTTTGGACAGTGCTGGTCAAGACATATGTGTATATTTGAGTAAAAACACTTAAAAAGAACTTTAAAAATCAGTAATTATCAAATGTCCTCAAAATTAGAGGACATACCTTTACTGAATTTCATATAGAATGTTTTCTTGAAAAAATATATGAAAGTCAGGTAATATGGAAAGGGAATGCTGAAAACCTAAAATTACTCTAAAATAGTAGCAGTATTTGTAGTTCCATTTTCCAATCATTTATACAAAACAAAGAATGAAGAATGCAATTTTAACAATATGGTATGTTGCTGTTAGGTGCCATTGAGTTGGTTCCAACTCACAGCAACCCAATGTACAACAGAAGGAAATACTGCCCAGTCCTGCACCCTCCTTACTATTGTTGCTATGTTGGAGCCTGTTGCTGCAACCACTGTGTCAAAACATCTCATTGAAATTCTTACTGTCTTTCATTGATCCTCTACTTTACCAAGCATGATGGCTTTCTCAGGGTCTGATCCCTTCAGATAACATGGTCAAAGTATGTAAAATGAAGTCTCAGCAGGCTGGCTTCTAAGGAGTATTCTGGCTGTACGTTTTCCAAGATGTATTTGTTGTTCTCCTACCACCCCATAACATATTCAACGTTCCTAGCCAATACCATAATTAAAATGTACAAATTATTCTTTAGACTTCCTTAGGTATTTTCCAGCTTTCACATGCATAGGGGTGATTAAAAACACCACAGCTTGGATCAGGCATACCTTAGTGTTGTCTTTTCACAAGTTTTGTTTATTGCAATATGTTTGATTTGTTCACTGCTGATACTGTGGGTATTGATTGTGGATCAGAGTAAAATGAAATCCTTGACAACTTTAATCTTTACTGTTTATCATGATATTGCTTATTGGCACGGTTGTGAGGATTTTTGTTTGCTTTCTGTTGAGGTGTAATCCATATTGAAGATGTTTTCTTTAACCTTTATTAGTAAGTGTATCAAGTACTCAGGTTTCAGCAAACAAAGTTGTATCTGCATATCACAGGTTGTTAATGAGTCTTCATCCAATCCTGATGCTATGTTTTTCTTTATTTAGTCCAGTTTCTCAGATTATTTGCTCAGTGTATACAGATTATAAGAACTCTGGAGGTATAGTGGTTAAAGCACCCATTCAGCTGCTAACTAAAAAGGTTAGCAGTTCAAATGCACCAGCTGCTCCACAGGAGAAAGATGAGGCAATTTGCTTCTGTAAGGATTTATAGGCTTGGAACTCCTATGAGACAGTTCTACTCTGTCCTACACAGTCACTATTGGCTGGAATTGACTTGATGGTAGTGAGTTACACAGATTATACAGATTGAATAAGTAGGTGAAAGGATACAACCTGACACATACTTTTCCTGACTTTAAACCACGTATACAGTATCCCTTTGTTCTGTTTGAACTACTGCATTTTTGTCAATGTACCAGCTCTGCATTAGAAAAGTAAATGATCCGAAATTCTCATTCTTCACAATGATATACATAATTTGTTATGGCCCACACAGTTGAATGCCTTTTTATAGTCAATATAACACAAATAAATATCTTTCTGATATTCCCTGCTTTCAGTCAAGATGGATGTGACACCAACAATGATACCCTTTGTTTCATGTGTTCTTCTGAATCTGGCTTGAATTTCTCGCAATTCTCTGTTGAGACCTTTAGACTTGGTATCCCTTCTTAGTGGTTTGTGAAGGATTCAAAGAAGACATAAAGATGGAATAAAACAAAGGAATAGAAAAATAAAGTGACAATAATCTAATTTGAATAGTTGCCTATAAGTACATTCTTTTATAGCTTTTAATTACTCAGCATCAGTGTATCTGTACATCACTCTTCTCTTCCACTAGATGACAAATTCCATCAGAATATGTATTGATTTTGCATATCATGTATCTCCAGTGACTAACAGTGAATGTCAATTTCTATTTTTCCTCACTATAAGTAGCCACATATTTTTGTGCCTATTTTCTTCCTACTTTCACCCTGCTCAGTGTAAAACTCTTCCTTAATCTTAATTAAAGAGCTCTGGTTGTGCAATTGTTTTTGAATTATCAGGCAAATTTTACTTGTGTTTGATATTAATGATATTGTACTATAATGTTCACATTCTGTTGGATCACCTCTCTTTAGATTGTGCACAACTATGGATCTTTTCAGTTAACTGGCCCATAGTTTTTATAGTTAAGTTGTGTGTCAATTTGGCTGGCCCAATTTTTAGTGTCTGGGCACCTGGGTGTAGTTATTCCCCATGATGAGAACCAAAACAGAATTTTGTACCAAGAGAATAAGGTACTGCTCTGAGACATATCTAAAATGTGGAAACAGGAGTGGAGTGCATCCTTGACCTGGGATCCATGCACTGAGATCCCTGCAATGAGACCCTGGGAGAGATGCCAACAGAGAGACCATGGCAGAGACAGGACAGCAGTAGAGCCAAAAGATTGGCATGAGATAGCAACAGGCTTACCAGCCCGTGGAACAAGGAAGCTGAGTGTCTTTTGGGCAGGAAGATTTCTGGTGAAGTGTGTTACCTTTGGGTATTAGTTACCAGAAGCTGAGAAACCAAGGAAATGGGAAGCAGAGTTGCCTCAGGCTTAAAGGATAGGACCATGGCCTCTGGAGGTGGAACCCCCACTACCTTCTACGTTTCAAAGAGTCAGACCTTCACTAACTTTGTTGTGGAGTATGGAGCTGCCATTCATGAGAGCCAGTTGGACAGGGCCATATTTGCTGTCCAAAAGTGAGGGGGCAGGGCTGCCTTGCCCAATCAGCAGAGGAATGGGACCTGCCAGGCCAAGGAGATGGTATCACCACTCAGATGAACTAGGGGACTGGAGCCACCCAGTGAAGGAGATATATATGAATGCAAAGTTGACAAAGGGTGGAATTGTGGTAATTAAGTTGTGTGTCAACTTGCCTGGGCCTGGTTTTGAGTGTGTGGGTAGCTGGATGTATTTATTCCCCATGATGAGACTGGTTAATCAACTCCATGGTGGAATCTACTGGAGCAGCTGAGTGGCTGCCTTAGGCAAGTGGTCTGCTCCAGTATACAAGAAGAGATTTTTGAGAAAGGTCTCTGAACTTTTTGGCACTCTTGGACCCTGCACACAGCTGAGTCTTCATTCAGCACCCTACCATGTTGTCTACAAATCTTGGGACAGTTTAACTAGTGGCTTGCTGTATTTCTTGATAATCTTGGGACTGTGATATTTTACTTGTTCACCTTGAGTTTGCCAGCCTCAGCAGCCAGCAGCTGTCTAAAAGAAGGCTCCAGTTTCAACAGGGAGCAAGAGGCAGAGCTGAAGCCTAAGATCGAGGGGTCTTTACCATGCCCCTAGAGCTGGCACTTTGAATTTGGACTTCTGGCTCCTAAAGTGTAAGAGAATAAATTTCTGTTTGTTAAAACCACCCACCTGTGTTATATTCTGTTAGGGTGACACTAGAGAACCAAGATAGCTGTTTTCCAAATTTCTTGCCATAGATGAATGAGTGTTTCCAGCATTGCATCCATTTGTTGAAACATCACAATTGATATTCCTTCAATTCCTGGACTCCTTTCTTTCTTTCTTTTCTTTTTTTTTTTTTGCTATTGCCTTCAGTTCAGCTTGGACTTATTCCTTCAATACCATCAGTTCTTGATCATATGTTACCTCCTGAAATGTCTGACATTTATCAATACTTTTTGGGACGGTAACTCTATTCCTTCCATCTTCTTTTCATGCTTCCTACATCATTCAATATTTTGCCTAACCAAATCAAAACCAAACTCACTGCTGTCAAGTCAGTTCCTACTCATAACGACCCCTCCTTGGGTTTCCGAGATGGAATCTCTATGGAAGTAGTTTGCCCAGTCTTTCTTCTGAGGAGTGGCTGGTGGGTTTAAACCACCAGACTTCTGGTTAGCAGTCAAATGCCTTGGGCACTACGCCATCATAGGATTCTTCTTGCAAATCAAAGCTTGAAATTTTTCTTTAGTTCTTTTAGCTTGATAAGTACTAAGTATATTCTCTTTTGGTTTTCTAATTCTAGGTCTTTGCAGATTTCATTATAATATTTTACTTTGTCTTCTTGAGGAACTCTTTGAAGTCTTCTGTTGAGATCTTTACTTTATTTCTTCTGTTCACTTTTGCTACCCTACACTCAAGAGCAAATTTCAGAGTATCTTCTAACATCCATTTTGGTATTTTCTTTCTTTCCTATCTTTTTAATGAACTTTTGCTTTCTTCACATGTGATGTCATCCCACAACGCGTCTGGTCTTTGTTCATTAATGTTCAATGCATCAAATTTATTCTAGATATGGTCTCTAAATTCAAATGGAATATACTCAGGGTGGTACTTTGTATCTCTGGGAATTTGCTTTGCTTTTCTTCAGCTTCAACCTTAATTTGCATATGAGCTACTAATGGTCTGTTCCACAATCAGCTTCTGGCCTTCATCTGACTGATAATAGTGAGCCTCTCCTTTATCCCTTTCCACAGATGTAGTCAATGTGATTCATGTGTATTCCATCTAGAAATGTCCATGTGTATAATTACCATATATTTACATTGTTGAAAAATGAATTTGCAGTGACTAAGTGTTTGTTCTTAAAAAATTCTATAAGTGATCCCTGACATTGTTTCTATCACCAAGACCATATTTTCCAACTACCAACCCTTTGTTTCCAACTTTTGCATTCCAATCACCAGTAATTATCAGTGCATTTTGATTACATATTTGATCGATTTCAAACTCCAGAAGTTGGTAATATCTTCAATATCTTTGTCTTTGGTGTTAATGGTTGTGCATACATTTGAATCTTATTTATATTAACTTAGCTTCCTTATAGGCATATTAACATTATCCTATCACTGACAACATTTGTACTTACTTCAGGATAAATCTTGACATGTTCTTTTTAGCAATGGTTGTGATGCCATTCTTCTTCAATTTATCATTCCCAGCATAGTAGACCATATAATTGATATAAAGTGGCTAATAGCAGTCCATTTCAATTCACTGATGCCTGGGATATCAATCTTCAAGTCTTCCATTTCATATATGACAACTTCCAATTTTACTAGATTTATACTTTATACATTGCACATTCTGATTAATAATGGATGTTTGCAACTTTTTCTTCTCCTTTTGAGTCAAAAATCATAGTATAAACACTGTCCTATTGATAATCATAGCCTCCATTTGAAACACTTGTTATTTGAAGGGCAATGTCTGAGTGACACCTATAAGCTGGTGAATAGTATCCAAAAGCAGAATGTAGCCATTGCATGGGTCAACTGTAGCTACTTATGCTAACCACAAGGTCCCTGAGTGGTGCAACTGGTTTGCACTTAAGTATGAATCTAAAAGAAGCCTTGGTTAAACAATAGTTAAATGCTTATCTGCTACCTGAAAGGTTGGTAGTTCTAAACTACCAATGGCTCCATGGTAGAAAAGATCTGGTGATCTGCTCTCATAAAGATTATAACCTAGGAAACTTGAAGGGGCAGTTCTACTTTGTCATATAAGGTCATTATGGGTTGGAATCAACTTGATGGCACACAAGAACAACAACTAACTTAAAGTTTGTCAGTTTGACCTACCCAGCAGCACTGTAGAAGAAAGGCCTGGCAATCTGCTTCCATAAAGATATTAGACACAAACATCTATAGAGCTCAGTCATACTCTTGTAACTCACAGGATTGCCTTGAGTCAGAATTGACTTAATGGACAATTGGTTTGGTTTTGATTTTATGTTCACCATCTGTGCTAGATAATCTCAATCCTCCTGACAATCTACCTTCCCTTCCCTATCTAGCCTAGGCCATGGAGGCTGATATTTGGAACACGTATGCAGTACTCCTGTGTCTGAGTTTCCATGCATAGAGTTAGCAGAAGACACCAGAGGACAGAGAGGGCAGCATACTTATTCCCCTGTGCTCTCCATGCTGTGCTGTGGCTATAAAGTGACTATGTTCTCCACAGAAGATACCCTTTTTGTAGTAAGCTTCTCTCCTGTGGCTACAGGGGTCACAGAGTCTTGGTAACCTATCCCTTCTATTGCTACCCATTCAGGCCTTGAGCCTGAATCATGTGGTTACATGATGCTGGGGACTAGACCATCCCTTCTTATTTTATCCCTGATCATACACTGGAAAATTATCCTTTCACCAAACTATTTTCAGTCACTCATTTTGAGTGTTCCTAAGAAGATTCCAACTGACTCATCAATCTACTTATTTGAAGATGGCCTGAAACTACTTACAAGCAAAGTAAATTTTGTTGGCTCATCACATTGTACAGTGTTTGTATAAATTGCAATGAAACCCTAGGCTTTGCCTTGGGTCCCCTTCTTACTCTATATTTTTTCCAATGACTTTAATACTATTTACATACTGATAATTTCTACATTTAAACATTTTGCTCCAATTTCTACAGAGTTCTAAATTTGTATAACCACCTTTGTACTTGAACTCTCTTTTAGAATTTCTATACACAGCTGAAACTGAACATGTCCAAACAGACTTTTCCTTTCCTCTTTCTACACTGCTTCTCAATTAGTTTTTTTCTCATCTCCTCTACCTTAAATTTCAGGAAATTTCATAACTACTTACCCAAATGCTCAAACTATAAACATAAGTGTTTATTCATTAAAGTTGCTTTCATTCTAGAACCCCTTTAGTCACTTACTCCCAATTTTTTTTAAGTCCTCCAAGAATGCTCATAGGGCCTTACATTATTAACATACTTGTCTATATTGTGGATTGTCCATAAGCCTGATCTTACTAAACTGACAACTAATAAACCTAAGAACTTTCAAATTTTTAGTACCTTTGGTAATTACTGGTGGTCATAAGTTCTTTCATGTAAGATCTTAGATGAAAAAGACTTCCTAATTTTTCTTACCATAAGATTCACAAACCAACTGATTCAAAGGGGAAATATTCCTTTTGCAATCACATCCTATCCTCAGGCTCTCTGTATGCCAAAGACACATGTATGTGTTTATTATCTGATCTTAAGTCACTACTGAAATTAAGTTCTTTCCCTGTGCCTTGGGTCACAGGCAAATTATTTTAGATGAGGTTGATTAACTCTTGTGCCACTAAAGGGAAAATGTTTCAGTTAATTTTGATTCTGAAATTATTTTTTATATATATATTTTTATAAATAGAGAGAAATTATAATGGTGGGTTTCTAGGGACTTCTAGAAATGCTTTTAACTATTCTGGTGTTTATGGGTACAGGAAAATCCTCAGATGTTAGAAAAGGACAAAAACATAGCCAATTCCTGAATTTATTTTAAGAAGGAGGACTCAATATGGGGATCTTGGATAGAGTTTTCCCATAGATGAAGGTAGAACAGCTGTTCACTAGGTGAATGGAATGTCACCAAGGGTGCTCATTTTTCTTGAAAAACATATCCTCTCCCAGGTTAATAGTATCAGAAATACTAAAGTTAGAGATCTATTCTTTTATCATAAGATTTATTATCCTCTGTTAAAATACAAACAGCCCAAGGAGGGTATTGCATTAAATATGGACAGTAATTATTCCATTACAGTTAGTTTCTTAGCTAATTTTCCAAGGTAGGTTTTTGAAAGGTAAATACAAGGAGAAGAATATGGAGTAATTTGGTTCCCATGAGAATTAGAAGCAGGCAAAAATGTAAACAAGAGTCTGAGGATGGTGAGACTAAATCTATACTAATTTTTAGCAAACATCAGGAAGACAAAAGTGGAGGGTTATTTCATAAAACTAACTAATTAGGAGGCAGAAGCAGAATAAGTGTTTTCATGTTCTCAGCCTTAAAGTACAGTTCCTCCCCATTTTTTATCAGTATTATCTGGAAGTACTCCACTATTTTATTGATCACAATACTTAGTTTTAGACACTTCCAGTCTTCTTCAATTTTCCTAATCTTCATAATGTGTCTGAGATTTTGAAAAATAGTTTTTTATGGTCTACTTTCTTAATTTTTAGTAATGTTTCTCTTACAATTAACTAAATGGTCAAAGAGGAGCTGTAAGGCAGAGAAAGATGGTTCCATAAGCAGCTAATCACTCCCATCCCTCAACAACAAACCAGAAAAAAAAAAAATAGAAATTGATAGAATCAACAGACTCAGAACTGTGGAAATCAGTCAAAGAGTTAGAGCATCAAAGTGAAACAGGTGGCATGTAAATGGTTGGAAATACTGATTTTCCACCTGTTTCACCATTACCTTCTCAGTTCAGAGGAGTCACCTTAGGACAGCTTCAGTGGCCAGCACTGCCGGATGGAAGGCCTGGTGTTAAAGTAGTGACTATCAGTGCTTCCAGAAGAGGGGTTGGCATCAAATTTGATGATGATAGCTTTCAAGAATTCAGAAGAGGAGGGGAAAGAGAAGAAGGAAGAGGAGGAACCCTGGGATAACAAATAATCTGATTTCTAGATTTATCACATAATAGTCAAATATCTTGGTTTTGACCAAAAAAGAAAAAAAAAAAAACCTTACAAGACATACAAAGAAATAGAAAGGATCTCTCATGGAAAAGATTAAAATAAAGTGACAAAAACTATCCCCAAGGAAGCCACAAAATGGATATACTAACAAGATCTTTAGAACAAAACTATTAAATATGTTCAATGAGCTGAAGGGAAACAAGGATAAAGAAGGAAAAGAACTTGAGAAAATTATATAGCAACAACAACAACAAAAAATTGACAAAAAGAAGTTGTTGTTGTTAGGTGCCATCAACTCAGATCCAACTCATAGTGACCCTGTGTACAACAGAACTAAACACTGCCCGGTCCTGCACCAACCTCACAATCCTTGCTATACCTGAGTCCATCATTGCAGCCATTGTATAAGTCCATCACATTGAGGGCCTTCCCCTCTTTCACTAACCCTCCACTTTACCAAGCATGATATCCTTCTCCAGGGAATGGTCCCTTCTGACACCATGACCAAAGTAGGTGAGATGAAGTCTGGCCATTCTTGCCTCCAAGGAGCATTCCAGCTTCACTTCTTCCAGGACAGATTTGTTAGTTCTTCGGGAAGTCCCTGATACTTTCAGTATTCTTTGCCAACACCACAACTCGAAAGCATAAACTCTTCTTCAGTTTTTCTTATTCATCGTCCAGCTGATAAAAAGATAGACATTTTAAAAAAGAACCAAACAGAAATACTGGAACTGAATAGTACAATAACAGATATGAAAAATCCACTGGTGGTGCTCAACAGCAGATTTGAGTTGGCAGAAGAAATAATCAGCAAACTTGAACATAGTACAGTTGAGATTATTGAGTCACAGGAGCAAAAATAAAACAAAAATGAAAAGTGAACAGATGCTAAGGAGCTTGTGGAGCACCGTCAAGTGAACCAACATACTGGAATCCAGGAAGGAAAGGAAAGATAGGGACAGAAATATATTTGAAACAATAATGGCATAAAACTCCAGATTTTATTAAAAAGTCAAATCTGCAAATCTCAGAACTCAACAAACTCTAAATGGAATAAAGCAAAAAATTCACACTGAGATACATTATATTCAAAGTATTGAAAAGCAAAGATAAAGAAGCTTGAAAGCAGCAAAATGAAAGCAAATCATTACATACAAATGATTCTCAATAGTTAATAAATGATTTTTCCTTATAAACCTTGGAGGTCAGAAGGCAGTGAGATGATATATTTAAAGTGCTGAAAGAAAAGAAAAACTACCAATCAAAACTCTAGATTTAAAAAAAACTATCCTTCAAAACTGAGGATGAAATTAAGATATTTCCAGGTAAACAAAAGCTGAAAGAGTTCACTATCATGAAACCAACTCTACAAAATTTTTCCAGGATGAAATAAAAGGACACTAGACAGTAACTCTGGTAGCATAGTGCCTAAGGCACTTGACTGCTAACCAGAAGGCTGGCGGTTCAAACCCACCAGCCACTCCTCGGAAGGAAGGTTGGGCAATCCTACTTCCGTAGTGATACTGCCTCGGAAACCCAAGGAGGGGTCGCTATGAGTCAGGGCTGACTCGACGGCACATAACAACAACAACAACAACAGACAGTAACTTGAAGGTGTGTGAAGAAAAAAAAAAAAAAGATCTCCAGTAAAGATAGTTTTATGGACAAATGTAAAGATAGGTCTTATAGCATTTTAGTGTTATGTCTTACATTATTTAAAAGAGAAATGTATAAAATACAATTATAAATGTGTGTTATTAGGCACATGATATGTTGTTGTTGTTGTTGTTGTTTGCCGTCGAGTCGGCCCTGACTCATAGCGACCCCTCCTTGGGTTTCCGAAGCAGTATCACTGCGGAAGTAGGATTGCCCAACCTTCCTTCTGAGGAGTGGCTGGTGGGTTTGAACCGCCAGCATTCTGGTGAGCAGTCAAGTGCCTTAGGCACTATGCTACCAGAGCTCCTGGGCACATGATATATAAAGATGTAATTTCTGACAACAACAAAATAAAGGGAAGAGAAGAATAGTATATGAGCAGAGCTTTTGTATGTTATTGTAGTTAAGTTGATATTACTTTAAACTAGGTTGTTACAAATTTAGGATATTAAATGTAATAACCATGGTAACTACAAAGAAAATATTTTTAAAATATACACTAAAGGAGAAAGAGATCAAAGCGGTGGTGTACAAAACAATCAACTAAACAAAAATTATGCAGTACTGAGTGATATAAAAGTTACAAGATGCACAAAAACAAAATAGCAAAATAGTAGAAGTAAGCCCTTCCTTATTGATAATTACTTAAAAAGTAAATAAATTATATTCTTCAACCAAAAGACAGAAATTGATAGAATGGATGTGAAAACAAACATGATCCAACTAGATGTTGTCTATAAGACATCTGTTTTATATTCAAAGACACTGGAGGGCTGAAGATGAATAGATAAACAAAAGAATTCACCAAATAATAACCAAAAAAGAGCTGGGATGGCTATATTAACACCAGACAAAATAGAATTTAAGTCAAAATCTGTTACTAGAGAAAAAAGAAAGGCATTATATAAGAGGATTAACTCATTAACAAGGTATAAGCATTAAAAGTATATATACACCTAACAACAGAACTCCAAACTACATAAACCAAACACTGATAGAATTGAAGAGAGAAATTGACAGTTCTATAGCAATAGTTAGAGATTTCAACACATCACTTTACATAATGTATAGAATATCTTGACAGAAGATTAATCAGAAAGTAGAGAACTTGAGCAACACTAAAACTATTTAACAGACATGTAAATAACATTCCATCCAAGAACAGCAGAAAATACATAATTTTCCACTGCACATGTATCATTCTCCAGGATAAACCATATCTGAGGTCCCAAAACAAGTCTCAAAACATTTAAAAAGATTGAAATTCTACAAATTATCTTCTCTGACCATCAAGATTTTATGCTATAAACCAATAACAAGGAAAATACAATTTCACATAAATGTGAAAATTAAATAATGCACTATTATACAACCAATAGGTCAAAGAAGAAATCAAAAAGGAAATTAGAAAATACTTAAGTTGAATGAAGGTGAAATCATATCATATGAAACTTATAGGATGCATCATAAATAGTGCAAACAAGGATGTTTATAGTAGTAACCTGCATTAATAAAGAAGAAATAACTCAAAAACCAAATTTTACACCTTGAAAACCTAGTAAAAGAAGAGCAAACTAAGCTCAAAGATACTAGAAGAAAGGAAGTAATAATAATAATAATAATAATAAAACCTCACAGCTGATGAGTCAGATCTGACTCATAGCAGTCCCTCCATGAGTTTCCAAGATGGTATCTTTATGGAAGTAGATCATCCAAGCTTCCTTCCAAGGAATGGCTGGTAGGTTTGAACTGCCAGCCTTCTGGCTAGCAGTCAAATGCCTTAGGTACTATGCCAATGAAATAGAGAAGATAAAAATAGTAGAGAATATCAATGAAACAAGATGTTTCTTTGAAAAGATTAATAAAATAAACAAACTATTAGCTAAACTGACAAGGACAAGAAATGAAAAAAAAAAATTCCACTCCCATTAGAATAACTAATATATATATATATATATATATTTTAAAAAAATGATGGCAAAAATGTGGGGAAATTGGAACCTTTACCATTGCTGGTAGGAATGCAAAATCATACAACTGTAGTGGAAAACATTTTGATGGTTCCTCAAAAAATTAAAAATAACAACTATCATATGACCTAGTAGTTCCATTCTGATATATAACCAAAAGACTTGACAGCAAAGATTCAAACAGAGACTAATATATCAATGTTTCTTGAAGCATTAATCACACTAGCCAAAAAGTGGAAACAACTTAATTGTCCATTAACTAATGAATGGATAAACAAAATTTGGTAGATATATAAATGGACTACTGCTCAATAGGACAAAGTCTTGAAACATACAATATCAATATTACAGTATTAAAGGAGCTTGAAGATATTATGCTGAGTGAAATAAGCCACTTACAAAATGACAAATATTGTATGACCTCACTTATATAAATAGACAAGAAAAGACAAATGTAGAGAACCCAAAATTTATTAATAGCTACAAAAGGCAGGAGACAAGGAAAAAGGAGGGTTAACAGTAATGGATTAAGGGTAGGGTTGCAAAGTCTATCATTATGATTGTTGTCAATAACTTGTATACATATAAAAAGTTGAATCGGCAAAAGTTGTGTGAGATATATTTACAAAATAGACAAAAAGAAAGAAAGAAAATGTAGCTACTGAGTCTGCTTATGTACAATGAAAAATCTAGTTCATTGCATAGTGCCTGAGTCTTAAAATTTTGCAAGCATCCATCTAAGGCACCAAAATAGGTCTGCATTCACTGGGAAAACAAAGGAAGAAAGAGAGTAAGGACTAGAGGAAGAAACAGAATGTTCACCTGATTGCTTCCATGAATAACTGCCTCCTGTGCCATGAACCTAGATCTAGATGATGCCCAGCTACCATTACTGAACATTTTGAGCAAAGATTCCACAGAAGGAACTTGATCAACAAGTGGGAAATGTAGAACAGAATTTCAAATTCTCATGGACTCCAGATTTCTGGAGCCATGGAGGGTGGATAAACCCCTTAAAAGTATGGCCCTGAAATAATCTTTAAATCTTAAAGCAAAAGTTCCCTGAAGTCTTCTTAAAATCAAACAATTGTTTAGTTTAACTAGTGAAAAATCTTTGTTGTGAGCAGTATGCTCTTTTGAGAACCATCTATATTATTTTCAACCATTAGACAAATGTAAATCAAAACAATGAAATATCATCTCCCCCAGCAATAATAGCAAAGTTCAATAGGACAGAAAACAACAAATGCTTGCAAAGGTGTGGAGAAATTGGAACACTCATATACTGCTGGTGGAAATGTAAATTGTTACAACAACTGTGAAAATGGTATAGTGCTTCCTTAAAAAGTTGGAAATAGAAATAGCATTTGATCCAGCAATTCTACTACTAGATATATATCTTAGAGAAATAAAAGCCAGGACACAGCAATATGCATACCCATGTTTATCACAGCATTATCCATAATAGCAAAAAGATGGAAGCAAGCTAAGTGCCCATCAATGGATGAACGGATAAGCAAATTGTGGTACATGTGCACATTGCAGTGTTAAAGAATGACAAAGAATCTGTGAAATACTTCATAACATAAATGAACCTAGAGGACATTATGCTGAGGAAAATAAATCAATAACAAAAGGACAAATACTGTATAATAGTGCACTATTATAAAAAGTCAAGGGAAGGTTTACACACAGAAAGAAGCATATTTTTATAGTTAATATGGATGGGAGGGTAGAGGAAGGAAAATCACTAACTAGATAATAGACATGTATCAATTTGGGTGAATATGATGGACAAGATACAATAAGAGGATAATCAGCACAATACCACAAAGACACAGAGAGGTGTTCAAGAGAGACAGACAATGAAGAAAATACTATTATATAGACAATCATGCAATATCAGTAACAAAAAATAATACATACATAGGCAGATAGGTATGGATACATGAATGGGACTACACTCATGACCATATATAGGTTTGGTAGAGGATATTTCTGCATACATATTTGAGTGTGTTGCAAATATACCTATGTATAAAGTACTGAAATCAGGGGAGAAAGTTATGAAAATTTCTTAGCCATAACCAAACACTTCAAGGTAATAAATCACTGGGCATTGGGGCTTAGGATCCCAGTTTAGAGGGACAGCTAACTCAATTGCCATAATATAGTTTACAAAGAAAATATTCTACATTTTCCTGTGTTGAGCAGCAACTGGAATCTTAAAGGCTAGTGAGGGTCATCTAGGATGTAACTACTGGTCTCTCCCATCTGAAGCAAAGAAAATCAAAGACTCATGGAAACAAATAGTTCAAAGGATTAATGGACCATGCAAACCTCAGTTGCCTAGGCCCTGAGACCAGAAGTGCTAGATAGTATCCAGCTACAACTACTGACTGCTCTGAAAGGGATCACAACAAAAGGTCTTAGATAGAGTGGGTGAGGAATGTGGAGCAAAAGTCAAATACACAAAAAAGACTTTAATAAACCTTACTGATCTTATAGGGACTGGTGGAGCCTCCAAGACTGTAGCCCTTAGTCATCTTTCAAGGCTGAAACTGAACTCACCCCAGTGACTAAACTTTTGGCCAACCAATAAACAAGTCTACAAGGTGAATAATAAAACTAGAGGGATACACAGTCCTTAGAACAATCAGCCATATGTGACCAAAAGAGCAGCTTTTGCTCAGGGACAAAGTCCAGAAGGTAGGAAGGGATAGGAAAGATGAACAAACGGAAACAGAAAACACAAAGCACGTGGGAAGAGTGATGCTACATTGTGGGGATTGCAATCAGTGTCACACACACACACACACACACACACACACAAATGTACATGAATTTTTGAATGGGAAATCAATTTGCTCTTTCTCTCAAATGACACACACACAAAGTTAAAAAGGAAAGAATTATCTATATGGGATCAAATTGACAACGGCAGCTCAGAAGATTAGCTAGGACCCTCAGGAGACAGTGAATGGGGGAGGAACAATTCAGAAAACAAGGATCAAATGGTTACACAGCTCGAAGAAAGTAATCAATGTCACTAAATTAAACATGTAGAAACTGTTGAATTGCTGTACATTTTGAGGTATATATTCTCAACAACAATAAAATAAATAAAATTACATTAAAAAAAAGGAAAACTGTATAGAGCACAGTTCTACTCTGAAACACACGGGGTCACCATAAGTCAGTGTTGACTGAAGAGCAACTGGAATGGCCTTTTCTGTGTGAAATGTTGGGCAGCCTTGGTGGTGCACTGACTTGACTGCTAACTGGAAGGTTGGGTGGTTCAAACCCACCAGCTGCTCTGTGGGAAAAAGACATTGCAGTCTGCTTCAACAGAGATTAGTTTTAGAAACCCAAGGGGGCAATTCTACTCTGTCCTATAGAGTCACTATGAGTCAGAATTGACCAGAGGGCAATGGGTTTGTTTCACATTATGTTAAATTCCAAGTATCTTGTTTTCAAATTTTCTTTATATTTCATTCAGTGTATAAAACCTTTAAAATGTTCACATATTCAAATCTGTCAATCTTAACCTTTATAAGGCTTTATAGTCAGTAAAACACAGGTAAACAACTTTTTGATACTCTCTGCTTTCAGCCATCAACAGTTATATCTCTTGTTCTACATCCTTTTCTGAATGTGGCTTGAATTTCTAGCAGTTCTCTATCAATATATTACTGCAACCATTTCTAAACATTCTTCAGTAAAATTTTGCTTTCATGTGAAAATAATATTATTCAATAATTTCTGCATTTTGTTAGATTGTTCTTTGGAATGGGCACAACTATGGATCTCTTCCAGTGTGTTGGCCGATTTGTAGTCCAAATTTCTTGGCATATATGCACTCATAGGTTGAGGCATCTCAATTGGTATTCCCTCAATTCATGGATTTTTGTTTTATATGAGTGCTTTCAGTACTTTCAGAGACTTTCCACTTCAGTACCAGCAGTACTTGATCATATGCTACTTTCTGAAATGGTTAAATATTGAACAATTACTTTTTTAGTACATTGACTCTGTATAGTCCTTCTATCTTTTTTTTTTTTTTTTTTGATGCTTCCTAATTTTTTAAATTTTTGCCCATAGAATCCTTCAATACTGAAAGTCAAGGCTTGAATTTTTTCTTTAGTTCTTTCAGTTTTCTAAATCTAAGGCTTTGCACATTTCATTATTGTACTTAGCTTACTCTTCTTGAGCTGCCCTTTGAAGACTACTCAGGTCTTTTATGTCATCATTTCTTCCCTTTGTTTTAGCTATTTTGTGCTCAGGAGCAAATTTTAGAGTCTCTTCTGACATCAGTTTTGGCCTATTCTTTTGTTTCTGTCTTTTTAATGAACCTTTGCTTTCTGCATGTATGATGCTCTTGATGTCATCCCAGAACTCTTCTGGTCTTCAGTCATCAGTGTTCAGTGTGTCAAATCTATTCTTGAGATGATGTCAAAATTCAGGAGGGATATGCTAAAGGTTGTACTTTAGCTTTCATAGACTTGTTTTAATTTTCTTTAGCTTCAATTTGAACTTGCCTGTGAGCAACAAATGCTCCGTTTTGTAGAGGGCCTTTGGCCGTGGCCTGATTGATGATATTGTGATTCTCCATTGTTATCTTTCCACATATTTAGTTGAGTTGATTCCTGTGTAATCTGGCATGGCCCATGTATGTAGTAATCATTTGTGTTAATGAAAAAGGCATTTCTGATGGATAAATCTTTGATCTTGCAATTTTCTATTGTGCAATCTCCATCATTAATCCTATTACCAAGGCCATATTTTCCAACTATTGATCCTTCTTTGTTTCCAACTTTTGTGTCCCAATCATCAGTAATTATCAATCAACTTGATTACATGTTTGATCAATTTCATACTGCAGCAGTTCATAAAATTGTTCAATTTCTCCATCTTTGGCATTAGTGGTTGGTACATAAATGTGAATAATATTTACAATAACAAATTATGGACAATATTGTAAAGAAAAGGAATTCCACAACATTTAATTGTACTCTTGTGACACCTGTACATAGATCAAAAGGCAATCATTCAAACAAAACAAGGTGATATTGTACTGTTTAAAATCGGAAAATGTGTGTATCAGAATTGTACCCTTTCATGTTATTTATTCAATCTGCACACTGAGCAAATAACATGAGATACTGGACCATATGAGGAAGATTGTGGCATCAAGATTAGTGGAAGACTCATTAACAACCTGTGGTATACAGATGACACAACCTTGCTTGATGAAAGTGAAGAGGACTTCAAGAACTTACTGATGAAGATCAAAGACTATAGCCTTCAGTATGAATTATGCTTCAACATATAGAAAAAAAAAAATCCCCGCAACTGGACCAATAAACAACATCATGAAAATAGAGAGACTATTGAAGCTGTCAAGGATTTCATTTTATTAACTCCACAATCAATGACCATGGAAGCAGAAGTCAAGAAATCAAATTATATATTGCATTGGGCAAGTCTTCTCCAAAAACTCTCTTTAAAAATCTTAAAAAGCAAAGGTATCACTTTGAGGGTGAAGGTGCAACTGACCCAAGCCATAGTGCTTTCAACTGCCTCATATGCATGGGAAAGCTGGACAATTAAAAAGGAAAACTGAAGAATTAACACATTTGAATTATGGTGCTGGCAAAAAATAATAAATATGCCATGGATTGTCAGAAGAACAAACAAATCTGTCTTAGATGAAGTGCAACCAGAATACTCCTTAAAGCAACGATGGTGAGACTTAGTCTTGCTTACTCTGGGCAGGTTATCAGAGATATCAGAGAGAACAATCACCAGAAAAGGACATCATGCTTGGTAGAGTAGAGGGTCAGTTAAAAGGTCTAAGACTCTTGTGACAGTTAAGGTTGTATGTCAACCTGGTAGGACTATAAGTCTCAGTAGTTTATTAGTTATGGTGTAGTCATTTCCCACAATGAGCTCTGATATAATGTAATCACCTGCATATCTTCCATGAGAAGCCAATCATTTGAAAGGAAATTTCCTCAAGAATGTGACCTACTTCTAATACATATGAAAATCCTGGCAAAGATCTTGTGTTTTCTGCTGGATCTTGATCCTACATCTGGCTCTTCATTATCTCTGGTTCCTGGGCTTGAACTAGTGCCCTGCCTTATTGCCTGCTGATCTAAGAATTCTTGATTTCACAGCCTGTGATCAAATAATCTGCCATTTCATCTGCAAGTCTTGAATTTGTCAGTCTGCAAAGCCAGCAGCTTGCAGTATAGTCTACTAATATTGAGTTCATCAACCCCTGCAGCTGCATGAGCCAAGAGAAACTTCTAGCTTGATGTTTGACCCCCAGACATGGAACTTGCCTGTCTCTACAACTGTATGAGCCATTTTCTTGAGATAATTTTCTCTCTTTCACTCTCAACAATACACCTTACTTGTTCTTTTTCTCAGAGAAGCTGACTAAAACACACCCATACACACACTTCACAAACAGTATTTCAGAATTTTTAAAATTAGTGCTGGAAGTTTGACTATTTGCATTTTATAGTTAATAAACTTGTGACCTCAGTAATAACAACCTTATTCAATCTGGTAAGGGGAGGAAGGGACCAAGCCCCACCCCCACCAGCCAGGAAAGACAGGGAAAGAGAAGCCAGAGAGGATGACAGAGCAGAACAGCACCAGGGATGCAGGGAAGAGGAGGGTGGAGAGGCATCGAACAGCTAAGTGAGACAAACATGTCTGTCAGTTTGTCATACTCTTGTGGCTGGCATGTTGTTGTGAGGCTTGAGGCTGTGCCACCGATGTTTCAAGTGCTGGCACAGTAGCACATGGTGCACAGGTTTCAATGTAGCTTACAGACTGAGACAGACTAGGAAAAAAGAAGAGGCCATCCTCTTCTCAAAGAATTGACCAGGGAAAACCTTATGAATAATAGAAAAACACTGTCTGACACATTACTGCACAGCTTTATGAAATGCCCAAAAACATTATCTGATACAGTGCAGGAAGACAAGCCCCTTAGGTCAGAAGGTTTTCAAAATATGACTAGGAAAGAGCTGCATCATCAAAGTAAGACAAACCTTACTGATATGGATAAAGTAAAACTTTCAAGACCTCCATTTGTTGACGAGGCATGACTCAAATTGAGGAGAAACAGCTGCAAACATCCTTTAATAATAGGAATATGGAATGTATGAAGTATGAATCTAGGAAAATTAGAATTGTCAAAAATGAAATGGAGCACATAAAGATTGATATCCTAACCATTAGTGAGCTGAAAAAAGACCGGTTTTGGCCATTTTGAATCAGACAACCATATGATCTACTATGCTGGGAATGACAATTTGAAGAGGAATGGCATGACATTCATCATCACAAAAGATGTTTCAAGATCTGTCCTGAACTACAATGCTGTCAGTGATAGGACAATAGCCATACACCTACAAGGAAGACCAGTTAATATGACTATTATTCAAATTTATGCACCAACCACCAAAGCCAAAGATGAGGAAACTGAAGATTTTTATCAACTTCTGCAGTCTGAAATTGACCAAA
>NW_006921819.1:3756817-3776174 GCF_000298275.1 Orycteropus afer afer | reverse complement strand
TAAAAGAGCTGAACAGAAGATTTCAAAGAGCAGCTCGAGTAGACAAATCAAATTACTATAATAAAATGTGCAAAGACCTGGAGTTAGAAAACTAAAAGGGAAGAACATGAATGGTATTTCTCAAGCTGCAAGAACTGTGGAAAAAATTTAAGCCTCAAGTTGCAGTATTGAAAGATTCTATGGGGAAAATATTGAATGATGCAGAAGCATCAAAAGAAGATGGAAGGAATACACAGAGTCACTGTACCAAAAAGACTGGCTTGATCTTCATCCATTTCAGCATGTGGTACATGATCAACAACCAATGGTATTGAAGGAAGAAGTGAAGCTGCACTGAAGGAACTGGTGAAAAACAAGGCTCCAGGAATTATGGAATACCCATTGAGATGTTTCAACAAGCAGATGCATTGCTGGAGGCACTTTTGGTTATGCCAAGAGATTTGCAAGACAGCTACCTGGCCAGCTGATTGGAAGAGATCCATATTTGTACTCATTCCAAAGAGAGATTATCCCACAGAACGTGGAAATTATTGAGCAATGTCATTAATATCACATGGAGGTAAAACCTTACAAAAGATAATTCAAAAACAGTTGCAGCAGTATATTGACAGAGAACTTCCAGAGGTGTAGGCTGGATTCAGAAGAGGATGTAGAACAAGGAATATCATTGCTGATGTCAGATGGATCTTGACTGAAAGCAAAGAATACCAGAAAGATGCTTATGTATGTTTCATTGACTATCCACAGTATTTGATTGTGTGGATCATAGCAAATTGTGGATAACATTGAGAAGAATGGGAATTCCTGAACACTTAATTGTATTCATGAAGAACCTGTACATAGACAAGGAGGCTGTCATTCGAACAAAACAAGGGGACACTGCATGATTTAAAATAAAAAAGGTAGTGCATAAACATTGTATCCTTTCACCATACTTATTCAATCTATATGCCAAGCAAATAATCTGAGAAGCTGAACTATATGAAAAAGAACGTGGCATCAGGATTGGAGAAAGTCTCATTAATGACCTGTGATATGCTGATGACACAACTTTGCTTGCTGAAAGTGAGGATGACCTGAAGCACTTACTGAAGAAGATTAAAGAATATAGTCTGCAGTGTGAATTACATCTTAATATAAAGAAAACAAAAATTCTCACAACTGGACCTATAAGCATCATCATGATGAATGTAGAAAAGATTGAAGTTGTCAAAGACTTCACATTGCTTGGTTCTACAATTGATGCCAATGGAAGCAGCAGTCAGGACATCAGATGACATATAGCACCAGGCAAGTTGGCTGCAAGGGACTTATTTCAAGTGCTGAGGAGAAGAGATGTCTCCTTGAAGACTAACAACACAAGCCTGACACAAGCCATGATATTTTCAATCGCCTCATATACATGTGAGAGCTGGACAATGAATAAAGACCGAAGAAGAATTGATGCTTTTGAGTTGTGGTGTTGGTGAAGAATGCTGAAAATACCGTGGACTGCTAAAAGAACTAACAAATCTGTCCTGGAAGAAGTGCAGCTGGAACGCTCCTTGGCAGCGAGAATAGCCAGAATTCCTCTCACCCACTTTGGTCATGTTGTCAGAAGGGACCATTTCCTGGAGAAGGATGTCATGCTTGGTAAGGTGGAGGGTCGCAGAAGGAGGGGAAGGCCCTCAACAAGATGGATTGACCCAGTGGCTGTGGGGATGGGGTCAGGTATTGCGGGGTTCACCAATCTGCTGCTGGACCGGGCGGTGTTTTGTTCTGCTGTGCATAGCGTCGCTATGAATCAAGGCGATTCCACGGCACCTAACAACAAGAACATTCAATCACTTATTTGTCTTAAAAAAAAATTTCTTTTGTCTGATATATTTTTTTGTCCAGTAGCTCTGGTAGCGCTGTGGTTAAGGCATTCTGTTGCTAACCAAAAGGTCTGTGGTTCAAACCCACTAGCTACTTTGCCAGAGAAAGATGAGACAGTGTAAAGATTTACAGCCTTCGAAACCCTATAGGGGTTGCTATGAGTTAGAATTGACTTGATGGCAGTGGGTGGGTTGTTTTTGTCCATTCTTTTAGTATATTTTTGTCTGTACTTTTATTTTTTACTTTCATCTTAATTTTGGTTTCAATTCCCTTTAGGTAACCCAAACTATTTTATTTTATTATATTAGTCAAAGTTTCTCTCATTTGGTTGAGAGATATAAACTATTCATATTTCCCATTGCAAACACAAATAGGCATTGTTGGTTCATTGTTCATCACTGACTCATGCAACTCATGGCTTTCTCATTTGTTGATTCATTTATCTTTTCGTTTCATCATTTGCTAATATTATTTTCAGAAAGTATATGTAAAAGCTAAATTTTCTAAGTCTTTGTGTATCTGAAAATATTTATTCTCCTACATAAATGATAATTTTGCCTTAGGTCTGAAATACCATGATAGATATAAAAGGTTTATGGCAACTTTTTCCCTTATGGGAGCTTTAGGAATTTTCTCTCTATTATTGAAAGTCAGAAATTTTATATATTTCTTCAATATTCCTTTTTTGGCACTCCGTGGACCTTTTCAAATTGACAATTAAAATCTTCATTTCAAATAATTGTCTTTATTCTTTCCTTAAAAATTATTTCATCTCCTCATTTCTTTAATTCTTTCAAAGTCCTTTTAGATAGATATTAGACTTCCTGGAATAATCCTCTTTTTTACAATTTTTCTTTCATTTTATGGTTTGTTTTTTTTTTTCCCCTTATGGTATATGTTTAGAGGGATTATTTCACATGTCTTCCAGATGAACAATTAGAACTTTAGCTATCTAATATTATATCATTTAGTTTTGATATTGATTTCTATCCATCTCTCTCCTTATCATATCATTTTTTATTTAATTTCCAAGAAGGTTGGGCAATCGACTTCTGTAGTGATACTGCCTCAGAAACCCAAGGAGGGGTCTCTGAGTCAGGTCTGACTCAACGGCACATAACAACAACAGGCTTGTGTTTCTTTGATTTTCTAGCAGGCTGCTCTTTTAAAACAGCATAAATTAATGGCTTGAATGTCTTTGAAAATACTAAAATGAATATTTGGCAATATCTCTTCTTTCTCCTTCTTCATCTCTGTGTCCTTCTCTAGGCCTTAACATTCTGGCTGTTAATGGAAGTCTTATATCCTATATGCTTTGTGTTTTATTCAAATGTCTCTTGATTCTTTTATTTGTATATTTACATTTATTTATGAAAGACAAGATTTCTAGGATGGGCAACAGGGTAACAGGAATTAATTTCCTCAGCAGCCATGTATATTCATTGCTCAAAGATTTCTTTGCTACCAGTCTTCAAGTAGAAGAGCAAAATTTTGGATTGGTGGTGTGTAAGATGAACACAGCAGCAGGAAGGCTCCTCATGGAGTTTAGTGGAAGGATAGGCATGCAAGCTAGGGTTCCAGTGACTGATAATTGCTGTCATTTCATACCAGGCCCACAGCAAGAGAGGTGATCTTTCCCCAGAAGCAATGTTCAGGGAAAAGATGTGATGCTGTCACAGCTTCACTGTTTCTTTCTCCTGCCTAATAGCTTGCTTCATGGTTGACACCCTTTCTGCAGAGCCACAATTCTGTTTAAAAATTTTATTTTATTTTATTTTAAGATTTAGCTTAGAGACAAATATTAGAACCAGGTGCTCTTTATATATGAGAAAAGGGGAAATATAATTTCCTCAGCAATTTCATTGTAGGTTGTTCTTAATTAAATATCGTAGTAGTTAACCAGATATTGCTAGTAATATTTATTTTTTATTTCAAAAATATATTTTATAATTTTCTGTTATTTTATAGATATTATAACTGTTGGTATTTTTCTGAAAATACTAATTATGTATATTTAGAAATTGTCTTCTCTCTATCAGATGGATTTTTTCTGAATTTAATTCCCCTTTCTTCTGGTATTTGTTTTAATTGTCTCTCAGGCTTCCAAACCTTTGCCCCCAGAGTTCTTTGCCTGTCTCTTCCTTTGTAACTTGGATAACTCAAACTGTCCACTGATGATCCAATCTTTCCTTGCCAGCCACAAGACTATCTCTTATCAATTGCCCTCAAAAGTAGCCCAAGAATTTGTGAGACATAACTCAGCTACATTTTGCATTCCAGGCTCCAGTTCCTAAGGACTATATATCAAATGAGGGAAGCAATGCTTTGTTCAGTTGGGACTCAAGTTAAAAGAGATGGGAAATTCAATGAAGATGAGTGGGCATATGGATGAAAATAGGAGAAGTCAGTCTTTCATATATCCCAGCTCTTCTTTCTGCATCTGTCAGCACACTTTTCTGTATGCTTACCCTCTCTCTCATCTATGAGATCAATAGAATGATGTTTATTCATCAGAGTATCTTTCCAGAAATAATCTGACCTTGATTATTCACTTTTCCACAAACTACTTTATGAATAGCTCTCTTATATTGTATGGTTGAATCAAGTTTTTTTTTTTAAGACTGGGATTTTCTGCCTCTAAAATAGTTCAAGACCAAATTGTAAGTGTAATATTTGTTCTTGGCCATCTCTGTTTATTTTACCAATTTTATGATTGGACAGTATTTTTATACTTGGTGAATCAAATACAAGACTTACTTGCTTTTGAAAATATGCTCTCTCTACACCCTTAAGGTGATATTTGATGAGTCATGTCTTCTCTAATGTGCCACGTTGTTTCTTAAATAAATTAAAACCTGGTTTTCTCAAGCTAATAAGTAACTTCTGGGACTATTGCATGGCTACTCTCATTCTTGACACTATTGTTGTTAGGTGCCATCAAGTCAGCTCTGATTCATAGTGACCCTACATACAACATAACGAAACACTGCCCAGTCCTGTGTCAGTCTCACAATCCTAGCTACACCTGAGCCCATCATTGCAGCTACTGTGCCAATCGATCTCTTCGAAGGCCTTTCCCTTTCTCATTAACCCTCCACTTTACCAAGCATGATATCCTTCTACAACAAATGGTACCTTCTGACAACATGACCAAAGTAGGTGAAATGAAGTCTGGTCATTCTCACTTCCAAGAAGCATTACAGCTGCACTTCTTCCAGGACAGAATTGTTAGTTCTTATGAAACTCTATGGGACTTTCAGTATTCTTTGCCAACACCACAACTCAAAAGCATGAACTTTTCTTTGGTTTCCTTGTGCACATGTGTACCTTGGTTTGGGTTAGGTGCACCTTAGTCTTCAAGGAGACATCTTTGTTCTTCAGCACTTGAAAGAGGTCTTTTGCAGCAGATTTGCCCCATGCAATATGATATCTGATGTCTTGACTGCTTCTTCCATTGATGTTGATTGTGGAACCAAGAAATAAGAACTCTTTGACAGCTTCAATCTTTTCTCCATTTATTTTAATGCTGGTTATTGGTCCAGTTGTGAGGATTTTTGTTTTCTTTATGTTGAGGTGTAATCCATACTGCAGACTGTAGTCTTTAATCTTCACCAGTAAGTGCTTCAAGTCATCTTCAATTTCAGCAAGCGAAGTTCTGTCATCTGTATATCACAAGTTGTTTATGAGTCTTCCTCCAATTCTGATGCCATGCTCTTTTTCATATATTCCAGCCTCTTAGACTATTTGCTCAACATACAGATTGAATAAGTATGGTGAAAGGATACAACCCAGACACACTCCCTTCCTAATTTTAAACCATGCAGTATCTTCTTGTTTTGTTTGAATGACAGCCTTGCAGTTTATGTATAGGTTTCTCATGAGTACAATTAAGTATTCTGGAATTCTCATTCTTCTCAATGTTATCCATAATTTCTTATGATCCACACAATCAAGTGCTTTTTCATAGTCAATAAAACATAAGTAAACATCTTTGTGGTAGCCTTTGCTTTGAGCCAGGATCCATCTGACCTCAGCAATGATATCCCTCATTCCACACCCTCTTCTTAATCCAGCTTGCATTTCTGGAAGTCCTCTGTCAATATATTCCTACAACCGTTTTTGAATTATCTTCAGTAAGATTTTATTTGCATGTGATATTAATGATTTTTTTTAAAAATAATTTACATGTTCTGTTGGATCACCTTTCTTGGGAATGGGTACCATTAAGGACCTTTTCCAGTCAGTTGGCCAGGTAGCTGTCTTCCAAATACCTAGGCATAGCTAAGTGAGTGTCTCCAGTGCGGCATCCATTTGTTGACACATTTCAGTGGGTATTCTATCAATTCCTGGGGCCTTGTTCTTCGCCAATTCCTTCAATGGAGCTTTGAGTTCTTCCTTCAACACCATTGGCTCTTGATCATATGCCACCTCCTGAAATAGATGAACCTGACTAATTCTTTTTGTTACAGTGAATGTGTATTCCTTCCATCTTCTTTTGATGTTTCCTGCCTGCATCATGCAATATTTTGCCTATAGAATCTTTCAATGTTGCAACTTGAGGCTTGAGCCTTTTCTTCAGTTCTTTCAGCTTGAGAAATGCTAAGCATATTCTTCCCTTTTGGTTTTCTAACTCCAGTTCTTTGCACATTTCTTTATAATAATTGGCTTTGTCTTCTCAAGCTGCTCTTTGAAATCTTCTGTTCATCTTTTTTATCTTGTCATTTCCTCTATTTGCTTTAGCTACTCTCCTTTCAAGGAAAAGTTTCAGAGTTTCTTATGACATCCACTTTGGTCTTTTCTTCCTTTCCTGTCTTCTTAATGAACTTTTGCTTTCTTCACTGTGGTCGTTATGTTTGTGTGTCAACTTGGCTGGGCCTGGTTGAGTGGCTGGGCAGCTGGTAGTAGTTATTCCCCATGATGAGATTGGCAATCAACTCCATGGTGGGATCTACCACAAGCAGCTGAGTAGCTACTTTGGTATGTGGTCTGCTTCCTGTATATAAGAAGCAGCTTTGGGAATAGTCTCTAGCTTATGGCATGCTTGGACCCTGCATGTAGCCGTGTCATTGCTCAGAATCCTCCCATGCTCTGCCAACCTTGGGACTTACAATGGACTTAAATTAACGGCCTGCCATGTGGTTTGGTAACATCAGGACTGTGCCAATTTATTTGTCGGCCTTGGGCTTGTTAGCCTCAGCAGCCAGTAGCTGTCTGAGTGAAGAAAAGCCTCTAGTTTCTGCCCCTGGACTCTGTAGGGGAAGCATCGTCAAAGCCTTTTTTTTCCTTTTTTCTTTTCTCCCACTGCCGTTACGTCTAAGTCAGCGTCTCCTAAAGAACCCGAACAGCTGTGAAAACTCTTCATTGGAGGGTTGAGTTTTGAAACAACAGATGAGAGTCTGAGAAGCCATTTTTAGCAATGGGAAACGCTCACAGACTGTGTAGTAATGAGAGATCCAATCACCAAGTGTTCCAGAGGCTTTGGCTTTGTCACTTACTCTATGGTGGAGGAGATGGATGCAGCCATGAATACAAGGACACACAAGGTAGATGGAAGAGTTGTAGAACCAAAGAGAACTGTCTCACAGGAAGACTCTCAAAGACCAGGTGCCCACTTAACTGTGAAAAAAAATCTTTGTTGGTTGCATTAAAGAAGACACTGAAGAACATCACCTAAGAGATTATTTTGAACAATATGGGAAAATTGAAGTGATTGAAATCATTACTGACTGAGGCAGTGGCAAGAAGAGGGGCTTTGCTTTTGTAACTTTCGATGACCACGACTCTGTAGATAAAATTGTCATTCAAAAATACCATACTGTGAATGGCCATAACTGTGAAGTAAAGAAAGCCCTCTCAAAGCAAGAGATGGCCAGTGCCTCTTCTAGCCAAAGAGGTCGAAGTGGTTCTGGAAACTTCGGCAGTGGCTGTGGAGGTGGTTTTGGTGGGAATGACAACTTTGGTCATGGAGAAAACTTCAGTGGGTGTAGTGGCTTTGGTGGCAGCCATGGTGTTGGTGGATACGGAGGCAGTGGGGAAGGTTATAATGGATTTAGTAATGATGGAAGCAATTTTGGAGATGGCAGAAGCTACAATGATTTTGGCAGTTACAACAATCAATCTTCAAATTTTGGAGATTTGAAGGGAGGAAACTTTGGAGGCAGAATCTCTGGCCCTTATGGTGGTGGAGGTCAATACTTTGCCAAACCATGAAACCAAGGTGTCTATGGTGGTTCAAGCAGCAGCAGTGGCAGAAGGTTTTAATGATTGCCAGGAAATAAAGCTTAGCAGGAGAGGAGAGCCAGAGAAGTGACAGGGAAGCTACAGGTTACAACAGATTTGTGAACTCAGCCAAGCACAGTGGTGGCAGGGCCTAGCTGCTACAAAGAAGACATGTTTTAGACAAATACTCATGTGTATGAGCAAAAAAACCTCGAGGACTGTATTTGTGACTAATTGTATAACAGGTTATTTTAGTTTCTGTTCTGTGGAAAGTGTAAAGCATTCCAACCAAGGATTTTAATGTAGATTTTTCTTTTTACCTATGCTGTTGATTGCTTAATTGTAATAGTCTGATCATGAAGCTGAATAAATGTCTTTTTTTAAATGTGCTGTGTAAAGTTAGTCTACTCTAAACTGCCCCAACAGTATGAAGTTTAGAATTCCTTCAGGGTGATGCCAGGTTCCACTAAAAATTTACTTAAAACCTTAGAAGACTGCTTGGGGGCACAGAAGCCATTGTCTTCAGAAACCTTGGTATAGTTGAACTGACAGTTACTGTGTTGTGACAGAGTTCACCATTAAAATGGTTACAGAATTTATTTGGTTATAAAAATGATTGTTGGAACATCCTATGCAATATATCTAAATTGAATAGTGCTACCCGATACAATTATAGATGGGATTGAAGCTTAAAAGAAAAAAGAAAAGCATCTAGGTTCAGTGCTTTGGGAGCAAGAGGCAGAGCTGAAGCCCAAGGTCAACTAAGGGGCTTTCACCCAGCCCCTAGAGCCTGGCACTTTGAACTTGGACTTCTAGGCTCCCACACTGTGAGAAAATAAACTCCTGTTTGTTATGGCCATCCCATTTGTGGTATATTCCTGTCAGATTGGCACTAGATAACCAGAACAGAATTTGCTACCAAGAGAGTAGGGTGCTGCTCAGAGAGATACCTAAAATGTGGAAACAGGAGTGGAGTGATTCTTGACATGAGACCCTGGCATAAAGACCCTGACAGAGAGACCCTGCCTTATGGCATGACAGATGGAAGGAGCAGAGAAATAGACCGGCATGAGAGAAGGCAGGAGCAGAGCACAGAGGACCGGCATGAGACAGTGACAGCCTTACCAACCCATGGAGGAGAAAGCTTGATGCTTTTGGTTAGGCAGCGGAGTGGGTTGCCTTAGGGCATTAATTGGTAGAAAAGACCAGCATGAAATGGAGTAGCAGGTTGGCTGGCCCACGGAGCAAGAAAGCTGAATGCTTTTGGGGCAGGAAAATTTCCAGTAGAGTGGGTTGCCTTTGGCATTAATCGGCAGAAGCAGAGAGACCAAGGAAATGGAAGCAGAGCTGCCACAGCCTAAAGGGGTAGGACTATGGCCGTTGGGGGTAGAACCATCACAGCCCCCTAGGTTTCAAAGAGCCAGACCTTCACCAACTTGGTTCTGGAGTGTGGGGCTGCTTGTTCATGTGAGCCAGTGGGATGGAGCCATAGTGGCTGCCCAAGAGTAAGGGGACAGGGCTTCCATGCCCAAGAGGGAGAAGAACGGGGCCCATCAGGCCAAGGGGGTGAGGTAACTAGGGGACTGGAGTCACCTAGTGGAGGAGACCTGTACAGATACCACCCATTGCAGATCTGTACAGGTGCCAAATTGAGAAGGGGTGGAATTGTAGTAGTTATGTTTATGTGTCAACTTGGCTGGGACTGGTTGAATGACTGGGCAGTTGATGGTAGTTATTGCCCATGATGAGACTGGCAATCAACTCCATGGTGGAATCTACCACAAGCAGCTGAGTAGCTGCTTTGGGTATGTGGTCTGCTTCCTGTATATAAGAAGCAGCTTTGGGAATAGTCTCTAGCTTATGGCGTGCATTTTCCTAAATGTTATAAAATCTATTATTAGATTAGTTGGTTAGTATACATGGGGGAGCTCTGGTGCCTAAGGTATTTGACTGCTAACCAGAAGTCTAGTGGTTCAAACCCACTGACCACTCCTAGGAAGGAAGACTGGGCAATCTACTTCTGTAGTAATACTGGCTTGGAAATCCAAGGAGGGGTTGCTATGAGTCAGATCTGACTCTATGGCAGTGAGTTTGAGTTTGAGTATACATGGACCACATTATCTTCACTACCTTGTAAAACTGTAGTTGCTGAGCTGTGCTCTATTATCTACTTTGAGAGCTCTTATGTATTTTATGTAGAAAAACATTATGAAACATGCTGCTGTGTCTTTAGTGCAGGGACAACTGCCTTGACATTATTTTCTATATTTCTATGTCTTCTCTATGAAGTAGAAGCTACTTTTTGCTTATTTTACCAGCATAGCAGCTTGTCCCACACCAACTGTTTGTTGTTATCTTTCAGGCATTTCTAATCATTGCCTTCTTTTAGTCAGTGGTCAAAGAGCAGAACTGATTTTTTGATGTAATTCTAGTAAACTTTGGAGGCCTTAAGGCAAAGATTTTGTGTATTATCTTTACTGCTGCTTTCATTTCATTTCAAGCAGTCACTGCTTCCTCTTCTGTGATTTCCTTACTAGTTTATCTTAAATTTGTTACAATGTGTTATATAAGCTACCTAAATGTTCTTTTAATTTTATGAAAGTAGGGGGTGAAAATTTAAAATACAATTTATTTATAATGTTGGATAAATTTAAAGTGTATCTCTTCTGGGGAAATTGATTTGTAAAGCTTTTTTTCTAATGATTGAAGGAAAAGTGTTATCTCATACTTACACTTGACCCACAGACCTGTTTTGATTCTGACCTCTCGCTGCAGTATTCTATCAAACCCTGACCTGAATAACCCCTTGCTAAACCCTTCATAGGAGCTCTGGTAGCATAGTGGCTAAAGCACTTGACTGCTAACCAGAAGGCTGGAGGTTCAAACCCACCAGCCACTCCTCGGAAGGAAGGTTGGGCAATCCTACTTCCGTAGTGATACTGCCTTGGAAACCCAAGGAGGGGTCGCTATGAGTCGGGCCGACTCGACGGCACATAACAACAACAACAACAAACCCTTCATACTACTTTTTAAACCATGTGTTTTGTGCTTCAGACTTTAGGACTTGTTTTCAAGTGATAATCATTTCATTAACGTGATCAGTATATTGTTCTAATGCTAGCAGACACTGATGCATGTATTTTTGTGGTACCCTTCAGAAATCATGCCTTAACGCAGAGAGCCTGTTTAATGTCAGTACCATCAGGTAATGTAACATGAAGAAGAGGAAAATATAAGGAGTTGTGTATATATAGACTAGCTCGGTATGAGCTTGAAATATTTCTCACTTCACTCGATGGAGGTAACTCTTTATATCACCTCTTTTTAGGGATTTCCCTGCTTATGCCAATAATACTTGAGAAGCAAATACAGAAGGTATTAATTGAGCTGAACTCACTTGAAAAGCCTGTCCTGTGTACTTCTGAGAGTTTCATGCTTTTCTTACTACTTACCACTGTCTTCCACTATGTATCTTTGTTGTTGTTGTTGTTGTTATGTGCTGTCCAGTCAGCCCGACTCACAGCAACCTTTCCTTGGGTTTCCGAGGCAGTATCACTACAGAAGTAGATTGCCCCATTTTCCTTCCGAGGAGTGGCTGGTGGGTTTGAACCATCAGCCTTCTGGTTAGCAGTCAAGTGTCTTAGCTGCTATGCTACCAGAGCTCCTGTTAGGTGTCTATAGTCAACTCAAAACCAAACTCACTGCCGTGGAGTTGGATCTGACTCATAGAGACCCCTCCTTGGATTTCTAAGGCAGTATCACTATGGAAGTAGATTGCTTAAGTGTCTATAGTACTGACCACTCAAAGGCATGCCAGCTGATAAAGTAGTGGTTAAGGGCATGGCTCAAGCTTCAAATTCTGGCTCAACCACTTACCAGTTATGTGACTTTGGGAAAGTTACTTGAATCCTCAGTTTTCTCAACATGAATTATAATATGTGATTAATAATTAATGAACCTGAATGATTTTTAAGTATTAACTGAAACAGCATGTATGAAGAGCTTAAAATGATGGCTGTTATTTAACAAATTGTGTGTACATGCATTTTTTTAATTTATTTTTAAACATACTATATCTCTGGTTCTATTCACTAAGAAGGGAACTCTGGTAGCGTAGTGCTTAAGGCACTTGACTGCTAACTAGAAGGCTGATGGTTCAAACCCACCAGCCACTCCTCGGAAGGAAAATGGGGCAATCTACTTCCGTAGTGATACTGCCTCGGAAACCCAAGGAGGGGTCGCTATGAGTCGAGTCCGACTCGTCGGCACATAGCAACAACAACAACAATTCACTAAGAAAGGCATTTGGCTTGTCCATATGCTTGGTTTAGTAAAACGTATTGTGAAAAGACCATTGTATTAAGCAAAGTCACTTGCTTAAGTAGTAACATACAACTTAAGCTACCTATAATAAATGTGGAAACAAAATAACCTTGAATTTGATTTACTCTAATAAATGAGATTCTGTGATAATTGAGTGCTCCTAAAAACTTAATTTATATAGAAATCACCTGTGTATTATGTTAAAGTGTAGATTCTGATTTAGTCAGTCTGGAGGGAGTCTGACATTTCACATGTCTAACAAGTGACAAGGTGACATTGATGTCCCTGGTCTTTGAACCACATTGTGAGTAGTAAGGCTACAAAAAGCTAAGGGTTGAAATGATCATTTAATTTGGGGTGTATAGCTTCAAATTGATACTGTGAAGCTCTAAAATCCAGGAAAAAATGTGTACAAAATTTGAGACATGTTACATCTTAAAAAAGAATTGTCTGCAAAAATCTAAATAAAAACCTTTATTTACAAATCAGTTTAGGTAATAGATTTTCACTTATACTCAGGCATATTCTCAATTCATATTTTACATTTTTACAGTGACCTCATTTCTTGAATCATGAGAACACATGATGAGGATGAGGACAACAGGTCAACATATTTGATAAAAGAAGTATCTTGAAAAATTGAGATTTTTGACCTCATACATCTACTTTCAATGCTTGGTACATGCACAGCGCTCCACATGGAATCTCTGTGACTTCTGAATCCACAAAAATACCTTAAATTTCCTGTTCTGGAAATCATATTTGTCTTTTCTGTAATAATACCTCTTGTTATTCAGATTTAAGGAGCTGTGGTAGCATAGTGCCTAAGGCATTTGACTGCTTACCAGGGGGTTGGTCATTCAAACCCTCCAGCTGCTCTGCAGAAAGATGATAGGGCAATTACTTCCATAAAGGTTTACCACCTCAGAAACCCCATGGGTGTAGCAATGAGTCAAAATCAGCTAGATGGCAGTGAAGTTTTGTTGTTGTTGTTACTCATATTTACTGAAATCTCTCTCCTTTTACTTCTTTTCTTCATGTACAGCATGGCTGCTTACTACGTTTTAAGACCTGAGTCACTAAGTAATGAACTGACAGGTAGAACAGAAGTACTGAGAAAAGATATCAGGCTATTAGGGATGTTTCTAAAGTTATGACCTTAAATCTCCTAACCAAGGAAACAAATCCTGTGAAGTATTTGGCTACACTTAAGCAGCCTCAACAACTACCCATCTTTCTTTTTATGTAAGAATATATATATATATTCTTACATAAAATATATATATCACAATTATTTGCCAATTCAACATTTTTCAGGCATACAGCTTAATGATATCAATGATATTAATTGGCTGTGCAACAGTTACCCTTAATTGATGCTGAATTTCCCATCACTATAAACAGAAACTACTTCCCAAATAGTGGCCTTCCCCTCCCCTTCCCAGTAACAACTAATAAACTTTGGTCTCCATATATTTGCTTGCTCTTGTCATTTTATGTAACTGAGATAATAAATTATTTGTATTTTTGTGATTGCCATAATTCATTCGGAGCTCTGGTAGCACAATGCCTAAGGCACTTGACTGCTAACCAGAAGGATGGCGGTTCAAACCCACCAGCCACTCCTCGGAAGGAAGATGGGGCAATCTACTTCCATAGTGATACTGCCTCGGAAACCCAAGGGAGGTTTCTATGAGTTGGGTCCCACTCGATGGCACATAACAACAACAACAACAACAACAACATAATTCATTCAGCATAATATTTTTCAAGATTCATCCATGTTGTAGCTAAATGATGCTGGGACAATTAGATTTCCACATGCAAAAGAATAAAGGGAGACCCATATATTGCACCATATGCAAAACTAACTCAAAATGAACCAAGGACTTAGATGTATGACTTAAGACTATAAAAGTCTTAGAAAAAACATCGAGGTACTGTCTCAAGACCTAGTCTTCAACAATAGATTCTGGGACATGACATCACAGGAACACAAACAATAGATAAAAGAGATCTAATTAAAATTAAAATTTATGTTCAAAGAAAATTCTCAACAAAGTGAAGAGACAACCTTCAGAATGGGAGAAAAAATTGGGGGAACTATAAAACAGTCTGCTGATGTGCATGAGTCAAAATGAAAAGAAACAGCTGTAAACATCTATTAATAATCAAGATATAGGATGTAGGAAGTACAAATCTACGGAAATTGAAAGTTGTAAAAAAAAAAAAGGAACATTTGAAGATTGATATTCTAGGCATTAGTGAGCTGAAATGTACTGATGTTGGCCATTTTGAACTGAATAATTATCTGGCCTACTAAACTGGGGGCATCGCAGGCTCAGGTCTGCTCAGCTTGGCTGCAGAGCCAGCTTTATTTTAAGGCTGGGCCCAGAGAGGCTGGTGCAGAGCAGTTAGAAACAACTAAGGAAGGTAAACTTATCTGTCAGTTTGTTGTCCTTTGGTGGCTTATGAATTGCTGTGAGGCTGGAGATTATGCCACCGGTGTTGCAAAATGGTAGCAGGGTTACCCGTGGTGGACAGGTTTCAGCAGAGCTTCCGAGCTAAAACAGACTCAGAAGGAAGAGGCCATCCACTTCTCAAACAATTGGCCAGTGAAAATCTTATGAATAGCAGTGAAACACTGTCTGATATATTACTGGAAAACTTTATTAATAGACCTGAAATATGGTCCTATATGCCAGAAGATGACCGCATCAGATCGGAAGGCACTCAAAATATGTCTGGGGAGGAGCTGAATCCTGAGAGTAAAGGTGACAATGATATGGATAGAGTAAAGCTTTTGGGACCTCCATTGGCTGACGTGGCATGACTTAAAATGAATACAAACAGATGCAAACATCCATTAATAATCAGAACATGGAATGCACAAAGTATGAATCTAAGAAAATTGGAAGTTTAAAAAAAAATGAAATGGAACACATAAAGATGGATGTCTTAAGCATTAGTGCACTGAAATGGACTGGTTTGGCCATTTTGAATCACACAACCATATGAACTACTATGCTGGGAATGACAAATTGAAAAGGAATTGTGTGGCATTCAGGGGCACTGGTGGCATAGTGCCTACGGCACTTGACTGCTAACCAGAAGTCTGGCGGTTCAAATCCACCAACCATTCCTCAGAAGGAAGGTTGGGTGATCTACTTTTGCAGTGATACCACCTGGGAAACCCCAGGAGGGTCACTATGAGTTGCAATCTATTCAACGGCAGTTTGGTTTGGTTTGGTTTGGTGTGGCTTTCATCATCACAAAATATATTTCAAGATCTGTCCTGAAGTACAATGCTGTCCATGATAGGATAATACCCATACACCTCCAAAGAAGACCAGTCAATACTACTATAATTCAACTTTACACACCAACTACCAAAGCTAAAGATGAGGAAATTGAAGATTCTACCAACTTCTGAAGTCTGAAATTGACCAATCATGCAATCAAGATGTATTGATTATCACTGGTGACTGGAATTTGAAAGTTGGAAACAAAGATGAGTTACCAGAAGTTGGAAAATATGGCCTTGGTGATAGAAATAATGCTGGAGATTGCATGACAGAATTTTTCAAGACCAACGACTTATTCATTGCAAATACCCTTTTTTCAACAACATAAGTGACAGCTATAAAAGAGGACTTCACCAGATGGAATACAGAGGAATCACATTGACTACATCTGTGGCAAGAGGTGATGGAGAAGTTCAATATCTTCAGCCAAATAATGGCCAGGAGCTAACTGTGGAATAGATCATCAACTACTCATATGCAAGTTCAAGATAAAATTGAAGACGATTAAAATGAGTCCATGATAACCAAAATATGACCTTGATAATATCTTTTCTGAATTTAGAAACTATCTAAAGGACAGATTTGATGCATTGGACACCAATGACCAAAAACCAGAGGAATTTTGGGATGACACCAAGCATATCATCCATGAAGAAAGCAAAAGTTCACTAAAAAGACAGGAAAGGAAGAAAAAAACAAAATGAATGTCAGCAGAGACTCTGAAACTTGCCCTTTAGCAGAGAGTAGGTAAAGCAAGTGGAAGAAATGACAAGATAAAAGAGCTAAACAGAAGATGTCAAAGAGGAGCTTGAGAAGACAAAGCCAATTATTTTAATGAAATGTGCAAAGACCTGGAGTTAGAAAACCAAAAGTGTAGAACACGCTTGGCATTTCTGAAGCTGAAAGAACTCAAGAAAAATTCAAGCCTCAAGTTGCAATATTGAAAGATCCTATGGGCAAATATTGAATTATGCAGAAAACATCAAAAGAAGATGGAAGGAATACACAGAGTCACTGTACCAAAAAGAATTGGTTGATGTTCATCTATTTCAGTAGGTGGCATATGATTAAGAAGTAATGGTATTGAAGGAAGAATTTGAAGATATACTGAAGAAATTGAAGAATACTCATTGAAATGTTTGAACAAACAGATACTTCACTGGCAGCACTCACTCGAGTATACCAAGAGATTTGGAAGTTAGCTTCCTGGCCATCTGACTGGAATAGATGCATATTTGTAACCATCCCAAGGAAAGATGATCCCACAGAATGTGGAAATTATAGAACAATATCATTAATATCACATGCAAGTTAAATCTTACTGAAGATAATTAAAAAATGCTTGCAGCTGCATATTGATGGGGAGCTTCCAGAAATGCAAGCTGGATTCAGAAGAGGATGTCGAATGAAGGATATCATAGCTGATGTAAGATGGGCCTTGGCTTAAATCAAAGAATACCAGAAAGATGTTTACTTATGGATTTATTGACTATGCAAAAGCATTTGATTATGTGTATCATAGCAAATTATGGATAACATTGAGAAGAATGGGAATTCCAGAACACTTGATTGTACTCATGAGGAACCTGTACATAGATGAAGAGGCTGTTATTTGAACAGAACAAGGGGATACTGCATGGTTCAAAATCAAGAAGGGAGTGTGTCAAGATTGTATCATTTCACCATACTTATTCAAATTGTATGCTGAGCAAATAATCAGAGAACCTGGATTATAGCTTCAAGGAGATAATAATCTCCTTGAAGAACATGGCATCAGGATTGGAAGAAGAGTCATTAACAACATGTGATATGCAGACAACACAACCTTGTTTGCTGAAAGTGCAGATGACTTGAAGCACTTATTGATGAAGATTGAAGACTACCATCTGCAGTATGGATTACAACTCAATATAAAGAAAAAAGAAATCCTCACAACTGGTCCAATAAACAACTGTATGATGGGTGGAGAAAAGGTTTAAATTGTCAAGGACTTCATATTACTTGGCTCTACAATGAACACCAATGGAAGCAGCAGTCAAGACATCAGACTACATATTGCATTGGGCAAATCTGCTGCAAAAGACCTCTTCCAAGGGATAAAGAGCAAAAACGTCTCCATGAGGACTAAGGTGTGACTAACCCAACCCTTGGTATTTTCATGCATGTGAGAGCTGGACAATGAATAAGGAAGATCGAGGAATAATTGGTGTTTTTGAGTTGTGATGTTGGAGAAGAATGCTAAGAGTACCATGGTCTGCTAAAAGGACTAACCAATCTTTCCTGGAAGAAGTGCAGCTGGAATGCTCCTTGGAATTGAGAATGGCCAGACTTCATCTCACCTACTTTGATCATGTTGTCAGAAAGAACCATTCCCTGGAGAAGGATATCATGCTTGGTAAAGTGGAGGGTCAACAAAAAAGGAAAAGACCCTCAACAAGATGGATTGACCCAGAGATTGCAATTATGGGCTCAAGTATAACAAAGATTGTGAAGCTGGCAGAGGACTGGGCAATATCTCGTTCTGTTGTGCATAGGGTCGCTATGAGTTGGAGATGACTTGATAACACCTAACAACAAAAAGAACAATGACAATAAACTGGTAATGACAAATTGAAGAGAAATGGCATTGCAGCCATGACAAAACGAACATTTCAAGATCTATCCTGAAGCACAACACTGTCAGTGATAGGATGGTATCCATAAACCTAAAAGAAAACAAGTAAACGTGACTAATATCCAAATTTATGCACAACTGCTAATGCCAAAAATGAAGATATTGAAGATGTTTTACCAAATTCTGCACACTGAAGTGGATCAAATATGCAATCAAGATGCATTGATAATTATTGGTGATTAGAATGCAAAAGTTGGAAACAAAGAAGAAGGTTCAGTAATTGGAAAATATGACCTTGGTGATAGAAATAATGCCAAAGATCACATGATAGAATTTTGCAAGACTATTCATTGTAAATATCTTTTTTCAACAATAGAAATGATGACTATATACATGGAGCAAACCAGATGTAATATACAGGAATCAAATCAACTACATCTATGGAAGAGGCAATGGAGAAGCTCAATATGATCAGTCAGAACACAGTCAGGGGCTGATTGCTGAACAGATCATTAATTACTCATATGCAAATTCAAGTTGAAGCTGAAGATTATTAAAACAAATTCACAGAGGGTCAAAATACAATCTTGAGTATATCCTACCTTAATTTAGAGACAATATCAAGAATAGATTTGATGTGTTAAACACTAATGACCAAAGATCAAATTAATTATGGGATGATATCAAAGACAGCATACATGAAGAAAACAAAAGGTCATGTCATGAGACAAAGTATATGTGAGCTGTTGTATGGAAACTGAATTTGCTCTGTAAACTTTCACCCAAATCACATAAAAAATAATAAAAAAAAGAAAACAAAAGTTAATTAAAATGACAGAAACAAAGAAAATACAAAAATGGAAGAGTTCCAGTAAGATGGTGGACTAGGCAGAAAGACTGCACAGACCCTCTTCAACAAAGAAAAGGGACACCAATCAACACAGACACAGAAGATAATCCTGGACCCCTGAGCCTTGAAGGGGAGGATATAGAAGTGGACTAAACCCCAACTAGCAGAAGAATTTGAGTGAAAATACCA
>NW_006921819.1:3752436-3754037 GCF_000298275.1 Orycteropus afer afer | reverse complement strand
ACTTGGAAGGGGATCTATGTAGGAGGTCCTTGATAGAGAGGGAGAACAATGTGGAACAAAACTCAAAATCATTTGGAGGAAAAAAAAGGGGGGGGGGACCAGGTTTGCTGGTCCAATAGAGTCTGGTGGAACCACTGAGACTATAGGCCTTTCTGCCAATCAGGTCTGGAATTGAACCCACACCCATGGTTTCCAGCCAAACAAAAGACAGGCATATGAGTTGAACATTTACCTCAGGTAATACACTCCTTGGAGAGAACAATCATGGGAGAAAGAAGGGCTGCTTATGCACAGGAAGACAGCTCAGGAGGCAGGAATGCATGGAGAGATGGACACTGGGAAGAGGTATCTATGAGGAGGAAGTGTGAGGGGAGCTGTTGCATTGTGGTAAAGTGTGGTCAGTGTCATAAGACAAAGTGTATGTGAACTGCTGTATGCAAAGTGAATTTGCTCAATAAATCTTCACCCAAATCACAATTTAAAAAAAAAAAAAAAAGAAAAGAAAAGAAAATACAAAAATGGATGTCAGAAGAGGCTCTGAAACTTGCTCTTGCACATAGAGTATCTAAAGCAAACAGAAGAAATGATGAAGTAAAAGAGCTGAATAGAAAATTTTGAAGGGCAGTTCAAAAAGACAAAGTATTATAATGAAGTGTGCAAAGACCTGGATTTAGAAAACCAAAATAGAAGAACATGCTCAGCATTTTTCAAGCTCCTGTTGTTGTTAGGTGCCATCAAGTCATCTTCAACTAATAGTAATCCAATGTACAGCAGAATGAAACACTGCCTGGTCCTGTGCCAGCTCCATGATCTTTGCTATACCTGAGCCAATCATTGCAGCCACTGTGTCAATCCATCTCGTTGAGGGCTTCCCTTTCTTCATTGACCCTACACTTTACCAAACATGATATCCTCTTCTAGGGAATGGTCCCTTCTGACAACATGACTAAAGTAGGTGAGATGAAGTCTGGCCATTCTCACTTCCAAGGAACATTCTAGCTGCACTTCTTCCAAGACAGATTTGTTCTTTTAGCAGTCCATGGTACTTCCAGCATTCTTCTCCAACACCACAACTCAAAAGCATCGACTCTTCTTTGGTCTTCCTTATTAATAGTCCAGCTCTCACATGAATATGAGGTGATTGAAAAATTGAAAATACCATGGCTTGTGTCAGGCACACCTTAGTTTTCAAGGACATATCTTCAGCACATGAAAGAGATCTTTTGTGATTATTTTTTCTAGAAACAAACTTATTCCTGTTTATTCACAAGGAATAAATATAGAAATTTATTTGCAAAATAACAGGAATCACTGAGAAGTCATTGACGTTAGATGGTGTTCAGCATTTAGAATTCAGGTGCTTGTTATTTTGAAGATTTGAACTTTCTTCATAATTTTTTTTTAGTTGCTCACTTGTTTTTAAACATGGCAGACATAAAGGAATAACTTGCCTTTCTGAAATGAAACACTGAATTCCTTGTAGACAGTCTCATGGAAGAACCTGAGATACTACCAAACCAAAGCAAACTCACTACCATCGAGTCAAATCTGACCCATAGCAACCTCTCCTTGGGTTTCCAAGGCAGCATCTCTACAGAAGT
>NW_006921819.1:3734390-3751755 GCF_000298275.1 Orycteropus afer afer | reverse complement strand
TTTTTTTTTTTTTTTTTTGCTTGGGGGTGGCTTTATTTTAAGGCTGGGGCCAAGTTAGGCACGTCTGGGGCTCAGAAAGTGCTTTTCAATCAGGGACAGCTCTATTTGAAGTTCAGGGCCCAAGGTAGGTGGGCCTGGGCTTGAGAGCTGCTTTTTGCTTAGAGGCAGCTCTATGCTAAGGCTGGGATCTGAGGGAGGTGGGCACAGGGATTGGGGACTACTTTTCACTTGAGGGCAGCTCCATTTTTAAGGCTGGGACTTGAGGTAGGCGTGCAAGGCTTAACCACTGCTTTTCACTTGGGGGTGATTCTACTTTAAGGCTAGGGTCCAAGGTATGCAGGTGCAGGTTTGGGAACTGCTTTTCACTTGGGGGCAGCTCTATTTTAAGGCCAGAACCTGAGGCTCTATTTTAAGGCCCAGGCCCAAGGTAGGTGGGCTCAGAAGGGTTAGGAACAACTAAGGGAGACAAACTTGTCTGTCAGTTTGTCATCCTATAGCAGCTTATGTGTTTCTGTGAGGGTGGAGGCTATGCCACTGGTGTTACAAAATGCCAGCAGGGATATGCATGGTGGACAGATTTCAGCAGAGCTTCCAGGCTAAGACAGACTCAGAAGAAGGAAATGGCCATCCACTTCTAAAACAATTGACCAGTGAAAACCTTATGAATAGCAGTGAAATACTGCCTGATATATTACTGGAAAATTTTATGAATAGCTCAAAACATTGTCCTATATAGTGCCAGAAGCTGAGCCCCTGAAGTCAGAAGGCACTCATAATTTGACTGGGGAAGAGCTTACTCCTCAGAGTAAAGATGACCTTAATGATATGCATAGAGTAAAGCTTTCAGGACCTCAATTGGTTGATGTGGCACATTTCAAAATGAGTAGAAACAGATGCAAACATCCATTAATAACTGGAACATGGAATGTACAAAGTATAAATCTAGGAAAATTGGAAGTTATTAAAAATGAAATGGAACACATAAAGATCAATATGTTAGGCATTAGTGAGCCAAAACGGACTGGTTTTGGCCATTTTGAATCAGACAGCTATATGATCTACTATGCCAGAAGTGACAAACTGAAGAGCAATGGTGTGTCATTCATCATCACAAAGACTGTTTCAAAATCTGTCCTGAAACGCACCACTATCAGTGATAAGATAGTATCCGTACACCTTCAAGGAAAACCAGTTAATACTATTATTACTGAAATCTATGCACCACCCACCAAAGCCCAAGATGAGGAAACTGAAGATTTCTACCAACTTCTACAGTCTGAAATTGACCAAACATGCAATCAAGATGTATCGATTATCACTGATGACTGGAATGCAAAAGTTAGAAACAAAGAAGAGTTACCAGTAGTTTGAAAATATGGCCTTGGTGATAGAAATGATGCTGGAGATTACATGATATAATTTTCAAAACCAGTGACTTATTTATAGCAATTACCTTTATTCAACAATATAAGTGATGGATATACATGTGGACTTCAACAGGTGTAATGCACAAGAATCAGATTGACTACATCTGTGGCAAGAGACAATAGAAAAATTCAATATCTTTTGCCAAAACAAGGCAAGGAACTAACTGTGGAATAGACCATCAACAGCTCATATGCACGTTCAAGTTGAAATTGAAGACCATTAAAACAAGTCCATGAGAGACAAAATATGACCTTGATAATATCCCTCCTGAATTTAGAAACTATTTAAAGAATAGATTTGATGCATTGAACACCAATGGCTGAAACACAGTGGAATTGTGGAATGACATCAAGAACATCAACCATGAAGAAAGCAAGAGATCATTAAAAAGACAAGAAAGGAAAAACAGACCAAAAATAGATGTCAGAAGAGACTCTGGAACTTGCCCTTGAGTGGAGAGTAGCTAAAGCAAATGGAAGAAATGACACAATAAAAGAGCTGAACAGAAGATTTCAAAGAGCAGGTCGAGAAGACAAAGCTAACTACTATAATGAAATGTACAAAGACCTGGAGTTAGAAAACAGAAAGGGAAGAAGAACACACCCAGCATTTCTCAACCTGAAAGAACTGAGGAAAAAATTTAAGCCTGGAGTTGCAATATTGAAAGCTTCTATTGACAAAATATTAAATGATGTCAGAAACATCCAACAAAGATGGAAGGAACACACAGAGTCACTGTACCAAAAATAATTCATCTATGTTCATCCATTTCAGGAGGTGGCATATGATCAAGAATCAATGGTATTGAAGGAAAAAGTTGAAGCTGCACTGAAGGAATTGGTGAACAACAAGGCTCCAGGAATTGACAGAATACCCACTGGGATATTTCATCAAATGGATGCTGCACTGAAGGCACTCACTTCGCTATGCCAAGAGATTTGGAAGATAACTACCCAGCCAACTGACTGGAAGAGATCCATATTTGTACCCATTCCAAGGAAAGGTGATCCCAAAGAATGTGCAAATTATCAAATAATATCATTAATATCACATGCAAGTAAAATGTTGCTGAAGATAATTCAAAAATGGTTGCAGCAATATATTGACAGAGAGCTTCTAGAAATGCAAGCTGGGATTCAGAAGAGGACATAGAATGAGGGATATCATTGCTGATGTCGGGTGGATCTTAGCTAAAAACAAAGAATACCAGAGATATTTACTTATTTTTTATAGACTACACCAAAGCATTTGATTGTGTGGATCATAACAAATTATGGATAACATTGAAAAGAATGGGAATTCCATAACACTTCATTTTACTCATGAGGGATCTGTACAGAGATCTGGAGGCTGTCATTCAAACAGGACAAGGGGATACTGCATGGTTCAAAATCAAGAAGGAAGTGTGTCAAGGTTGTATCATTTCACCATACTTATTCAAATTGTATGCTGAGCAAATAATCCAAGAAGCTGGATTATATAAAAAGAACATGGCATTAAGATTGGAGGAAGACTCATTAACAACCTGCCATATGCAGATGACACAACTTTGCTTGCTGAAAGTGAGGATGATTTGAAGCACTTACTGATGAAGATTAAAGATGACAGTCTGCAGTATGGATTACACCTCAATATAAAGGAAACAAAAATCTTCACAACTGGTCCAATAAACAGCTTCCTGATAAATGGAGAAGAGTTTGAAGTTGTCAGGAGTCCCTGACAATTTCAAGTCATATTACTTGGTTCTAAAACGAACCCAATGGAAGCAGCAGTCAAGACATCAGACAATGTATTGCTTTGGGCAAATCTTCTGCAAAAGACCTCTTTCAAGTGATGGAGAGCAAAGATGTCTCCTCGAAGACTAAGGTGTGCCTAACCCAAGCCATGGTATTTTCAATCACCTCATATGCACGTGAGAGATGGACAATGAATAAGGAATACTGAAGAAGAGTTCATGCTTTTGAGTTGTGGTGTTGGAGAAGAATGCTAAGAGTACCATGGTTTTCTAAAAGGTCTAACAAATCTGTCCTGGAAGAAGTGCAGCTGGAATGCTCCTTGGAAGCAAGAATAGACAGACTTTGTCTCACCTACTTTAGTCATGTTGTCAGAATGAACCATTCCCTGGAGGATATCATGCTTGGTAAAGTGTAGGGTCAATGAAGAAAGGGAAGTCTCTCAATGAGATGGATTGACACAGTGGCTGCAAAGACGGGTTCAGGTAGAACAAGGATCATGAAGCTGGCACAAGACCTGGCAGTGTTTCATTTTGCTGTGCATAGGGTAGTTATTAGTCAGAGACGACTCAAGGGCACCTAACAACAACAACAACAACAATGTGTCTTGGCTTCAGTCTTCCCCTGTGTCTAGGAGGTTCCCAGTGCAAGGACCATGGGTTCAAAGATGTGCTCTACTCCTGGCTCTTCTTTCTTAGACATAGTAGGTCCCTCCTCTCTGCTTGCTTCTCTCTACTTTCATATTTCATAAGACAAAAGATGATTCAGGCTGCACCCCAGAGAAACTCCCCTTACATCAGATCAAGTCTGTGACCCGAGTAAAGGTATTTCATCCCGCACTAGTCCTCTTATAACTGATTGGCTGATCACATCATGAGGGGGATTGCATAATGTAACAGCCAAATTACATTATTACATAACTGCCAATGACCTAGTCAAGTTTTTGATGAGTTTTGGTGAACCAAGTTTTTGATGCTCAAAAGCATCAACTCTTCTTCGGTCTTCCTTATTCATTTTTCCTCTCTCACATGCATATGAGATGATTGAAAATACCATGACTTGGGTTAGGCACACCTTAGTCTTCGAGGAGACATCTTTGCTCTTCATCACTTGAAAGAGGCCTTTTGCAGCAGATTTTCCCAAAGAATCATGACCTAGCCAAATTGACACAAATTTTTTGGGGGGGCACAATTTAATCTGTGACAAAGTACATATAATAGGGGTACATATTGCATTCAATGATGTGGTAGTTGTTAAATGAATTGTTGTTGTTAGGTGCTGTCAAGTCATCTCCAATTCATAGTTACCTATGCACAACAGAACAAAACACTTCCCAGTCCTGTGCCAGCCTTATGATCCTTGCTGTACCTGAGCCCATCATTGCAGCCACTGTGTCAATCCATCTCATTAAGGGCCTTCCCCTTCTTTGTTGACCCTCCACTTCACCGAGCATGATATCCTTCTCCAGGGAATGGCTCTTTCTGACAACATGACCAAAGTTGGTGAGACAAAATCTGGCCATTCTCATTTCCAAGGAGCATTCCAGCTGCACTTTTGCAAGGACAGATTAGTTACTCCTTTTAGCAGATCATGGTAATCATAGCATTCTTCTCCAACACCACAACTCAAAAGCGTCAACCCTTCTTCAGTCTTCCTTATTCATTGTCCATCTCTCACATGCATAAGAGGCAACTGAAAATACCATGGCTTGAGTTAAGCACACCTTAGTCTTCGAGGAGACATCTTTGCACTTCATCACTTGAAAGAGAACTTTTGCTACAGATTTCACCAAAGCAATATATCATCTCATATCTTGACTGCTGCTTCCATTGGTATTCATTGTTGTCATTGTTATGTGCCGTCAAGTTGGACCCCACTCATAGCAACCCCTCCTTGGGTTTCTGAGGCGGTATCACTATGGAAGTAGATCACCCAAACTTCCTTCCGAGGAGCAGCTGGTGGGTTTGAACTGCTAGCCTTCTGGTTAGCAGTCAAGTAATATGAAGTCCTTGACAACTTCAAACTTTTCTCCATTTATCATGAAGCTGTTTATTGGACCAGTTGTGAGGATTTTCTTTTCTTTATATTGAGGTATAATTAATATTGCAGACTATAGTCTTCAATCTTCATCAGTAAGTGCTTCAAGTCATCCTCACTTTCAGCAAACACACTTGTGTCATCTGCATATCACAAGTTGTTAAGGAGTCTTTCTTCAACCCTGATACCACATTCCTCTTCACATAATCCAGCTTCTTAGATTATTTTCTCAGCATACTATTTGAATAAGTATGGTGAAATGATACAACCTAGATGCTCTCCCTTCTTGATTTTGAACCATGCATTATCCCCCTGTTCAAATGACAACCTCCTGATCCATGTACAAGTTCCCCGTGAGTACAATGAAGTGTTCTGGAATTCCCATTCTTCTCAATGTTATCCATAATTTGTTATGATCCATGCAATTGAATGCTTTTGTATAGTCAATAAAAAAAAACAAGTAAACATCTTTTTGGTATTCTTTGCTTTCAGCTAGATCCATCTGACATCAGCAATGATATCCCACATTCTATGTCCTCTTCTGAATCCAGCTTGCATTTCTGGAAGCTCTCTGTCAATATGCTGCTGCAACCATTTTTAAATTCTCTTCAGTAAGATAAGATTTTACTTGCATGTGATATTTATGATATTGTTCCATAATTTTCACATTCTGTGAGATTGCCTTTCTTTAGGATGCATACAAATACGGATCTCTTCCAGTCAGTTGGCCAGATAGCTATCTTTCAAATCTCTTGGCATAGCCAAGTTAATGCCTCCAGTGGAACTTCCACTTGTGGAAACATCTCACTGGACATTCCGTCAGTTCCTGGAGCTTTGTTCTTCACCAATTCCTTCAGTGCAGTTTCAACTTCTTCCTTCAATAACATTGGTTCTTGATTATGTGCCACTTCCTGAAATGGGTGAACATCAGCCCATTATTTTTGGTACAGTGACTGTGTGTTTCTTCCATTTTCTTTTAATGTTTCCTGCATCATTCAATATTTGGCCCATAGAACTTTTTGCAGTATTGTAACTTGAGGCTTAATTTTTTCCCTCAGTTCTTTCAGGTTGAGAAATGCTGGGTGTGTTCTTCCCTTTTGGTTTTCTAACTCCAGGTCTTTGCATGTTTCATTATAGTAGTTGACTGTCTTCTTGAGGTGCTCTTTGAAATCTTCTGTTCAGTTCTTTAATCTTGTCATTTCTTCCATTTGCTTTAGCTACTCTCCACTCAAGGGCAAGTTTCAGAGTCTCTTCTGACATCTATTTTGGTCTGTTTTTCCTTTCTTGTCTTTTTAATGACCTCTTGCTTTCTTCATGGATGATGTTCTTGATATCATCCCATAATTCCTCTTGTTTTCAGCCATTGGTGTTCAATTAATCAAATCTATTCTTTTATTCTTTATATTATCTCTAAATTCAGGAGGGATATTATCAAGGTCATATTTTGTCTCTCATGGACTTGTTTTAATGGTCTTCAATTTCAACTTGAACATGTATATGAGCCATTGATGGTCTGTTCCACAATTAGCTCCCGGCTTTGTTTTGGCTGAAGGTATTGAATATATCCATTGCCTCTTGCCACAGATGTAGTCAATCTGATTCCTGTTTATTCCATCGGGTGAAGTCCACAGCTATAGCTGTCACTTATGTTGTTGAAAAAATGTATTTGCAATGAATAAACTGTTAGTCTTGCAAAATTCTGACATGTGATCTCCAGCATCATTTCCATAATCAAGATCATATTTTTAAACTACTGGTAACTCTTCTTTGTTTCCAACTTTTTCATTCCAGTCAGCAGTTATAATTATCACATCTCGATTGCAACATCAGGCTACAACAGAGGCGGAAGAAGGAAGAGGCCATCCACTTCTCAAACAACTGGCCAGTGAAAAAACCTTATGAATAGCAGTTAATGCCTCCAGTGGAAATGAGGTCAAAATTGATAATTTAATCATGAGACATTCCAGAACCCTTTCAATGATCTCACAATGAATTTAGGAATCTTCTGTTTACTTCCTGATTTTTCAAGTCCAAAATAGACAAAGTACTTGCTTGATAAAAATGAGTCTCATGACAACTTCACTCGGAAGTACAGACTAATTTCTATGTTTATATTCCATGCCACAAAGTGAATGGAAGCTTATACAACTTGCCATGAAAAAAAAAAAAAAGGTATTTATTTAAAGAACTGACTATTTTAAAATCTGTCTCCCACCCATTCCAGTTTCTAAATTTCAGTTGAGACTGAGTTTGGTTGGAGTTCCTGCTAGATCAACAATTACTATGCTAAGCTGCCAACCAAAAGGTTGGTGCATTAAGTCCACCTAGAGGTGCCTCAGAAGAAATACTTAGTTATCTACTTCTGAAAAATCAGTCACTGAAAACTCTGTGAAGCACAGTTCCACTGTGGAACACATGGGTCATCACGCATTGGAATCATTTCAACAACAAATATTTTTGTTTTGTTTTTCAATATAAGTGTGGTTATCTTGCTTCTTCCTTTGTGTTTTTCTTACACATAGTTTATGAATTACATTTCTTGGCCTGGATCCCTGGCAGTCACCAAGACTTAAAACTACCAACATGTTGTTTGGTCTATTTCGTTTATGCCTTTCACATATTATCTAAATAGTTTCTAGACTATAGGCTAAACCCAACTGCAAGTGTTTACTAGCCAGTATATAACAGGAAACATGAACAGACGCAAAAAGCCTTATGGGACACCACTGCCTCCTTTTTGACAGGCTCTATGTGGCAGGAAAAAGGGCAATATGTGCCTGCCCATGCCCAGGTCTCTGCATTTGGCAGAGTTCTGACCACCAGCATCTCCTGTTTGGGGGCACAAAACCTTACAATAAATGTAGGAAAGGACAATAAATAGAGTTTTTACCTTTCCACATGTTTGGGGAGCATATAGTTACCTTCTACAAGATTTATGAAGAATCCAAAAGGGGACTTAAAAAGCACCCCTGCTCAGTGTTTAAGAGATGAAGTCAAGGCTCAGATCCTCCATGGAATAAAAATCTATAAACTTTTACTTTGCAAATGCCTTTATGTTAATTTCCTGTAACACATTTATGGAGTGTAATACACATGGTACATTTCTACTGCATATACAATATGAGCATTCATCACAGAGCCAACATTTTTCACAAGCAGTATTAACTCTGCAACATCATGATGCAAACTTTGTGACATGTTGCCACATACAATTATTGCTTCTATTTGGGACTCTGTACCTATGCACACTTTTTTTATTTTTAAAAACAAATGCACTATGTAAAAAGCATTAGAGTATTTATGAAAAAAGAGATCTTAGCCTTTTCTACAGAAAGTGAGCAAGAACATTTAGCAAATTGGCACAGTGAGCTCTAAAAGAAACTGGGAAGTTACCTGTTAAATGCCCCATGTGTCTGTCAGGATATATGGTGATATCTACAATGACTAGTATTTTCAGCTTTGAAAGTGATTATCAACATCATTATAATTCAATTAAGTCTTTTCAATTTTAATCACCAAATATTCTTTTTTTTAAAAAATGCAAACATTATAGAAGTTACATGTAACAAGACTGGACGATACTGTGAGACACCTGAGCTGTCTATAGCAGGCTTGCAGCTTTTGAAAGTAGAGCTGCGTAAAATGTGGGTAAGCAGATTTCAGATTGAAGCTAGATTTTCTGGGAGGTTTTCTGAGGTTTATAAATGTAGGCCAAATATTGAGGAAATCAGGGCTAAGATCTGCATTGGATGGGGGCCAATGAGTTCATAGTCTAGGTTAGAAACAATATAGAATGTGATAGTTTTACTTGGTTTTCATCCAGAACAAGGTAAAACTTCAAATTGTACATTGCCAGGAGAAAGTCAAGGAGAGGAATTCACAGAACCGTGGTGAAGCTTTGTAACACTAGCTACAGAGTAAATAGTGTCTGTCAGAAGATTAGGCGAGGGACTGGATGCATACAGGAAGATATAGTGCTTTCTGTGGCTTTCACACCTGTATGGGGCTTTGACCAGGTGAATATTCTGTTATACTGAGATATTTTGTACATAATAAAATTTAAATGAAATAAAAATATATAAAAACATAAAAGTGAAGTAAATAAGTAATTATTGCAAATGTGGCTGCTGTTAACAGTGTTAAACTTTCTGGCCTTCCTCCTGCCCCTCCTCCAGCCCCTCCAGATTCTTCATCTGATCATTCTCCTGGTCCTCCTCCTGATTCTATTATTTGTCCTCCTCCTGGCCTTCCTCTTGGCCCTTCTCCTGGTGCTCCTCTCGGCCTTCTTCCTGGTGTACCTGTGTTAGTTCTCAGCAGGGCATAGTTCATAATAGCGTTTGTGCCATGCAGAGTTAGGTCAAATAGGAGGGACGGCCTCTGATGTAGGAAATGGATACCACCAGGTACTCTTCTGTACACTTGTAAGAAAAACTTTGTTCTGATTGTGTAGGGCCATCTAAGGAGGCAGATGCTTTCCCCCTAACCCATTTCTACCTTCAAATGTGGGACTTTAGCTTTTTTAAGCTGGCTTTAGCTTTTCTCCATCCACACTAGAAGCTCTAGAGTGTATATATTAAAACTGGGGCCCCAAAAGTTAAATCCCACTATGCATCTTTCAGTTTGCATACTGTAGTGTTTTGCTTGTTGCTGTGATTCAGGAAGCTACACCACCAGTATTTCAAATACAAGCAAGGTCACCCATGATAGATAGGTTTTAGTGGACCTTTCAGGCTAAGACTGAGAAGAAGGATAGAGTTCTCTATTTCTGAAAAATTGGCCACTGAAATTCTTATGAATAGCCATGAGACATTGTCTGATATAGTGCCAGATGATGAGCCCCTCAGGATGGAAGGACACAAAACAAGATTGGGGAAGTTGCTTCCTCAAAGTAGAGTTGACCTTAATGATCAGGGTGGAGTAATACATTCTGGACCTTCATTTGCTCATGTGCTAAAACTCAAAATAAGAATAAAAAGAAGCAAACATCCATTAATAATCAGAATGTGGAATGTACAGAGTTATGAATCTAGGAAATTTGGAAGTAGTCAAAAATAAAATGTAACACATAAAGACTGATATCATAAGCATTAAGGAGCTGAAATGAACTGGTATTGACCATTTTGAATCTGACAATCAAATGATCTATTCTGTCAGAAATGACAAATTGAAGAAGAATGGTGTTGCATTTATCATCAAAAAGAACATTTCAAGATCTATCCTAAAATACAATACTGTCAGTAATAAAATAATATCTATATGCTTACAAGGAATACCAATTTATATTACTATTGTTCAAATTTACATACAAACCGCTAAAGCCAAAGATGAAGAAATTGAAGATTTTTACAAACTTCTGCAGTCTGAAATTGACCAAGTATGCCATCAAAATCCATTGATAATTGCTGGAGATTAGAATGCAAAAGCTGCAAACAAAGAAGAATTGGTAGTTAGAAAATATGATCCTGGTGATAAAATGATGCTGAAGGTGACATGATAGAATTTTAAAAGTCCAACGACATACACTTTTTAAATAACTCTTTTAAACAGCATAAATGGTGATTATACACATGGACTTCACCACATGATATACAGGAATCAAATTGACTATATCTTGGACAATCTACTTCTGTAGTGATACTGCACTTCTGGTTACCTAGTGCTGTTCTGACAGAAAAATATATCACAAATAGGATGGCCTTAACAAACAGGACTTTATTCTCTCATAGTTTGGAGGCTCTAAGTCTGAGTTCAAAGTGCTAGGCTTGATCTTGGGCCCCTCAACCTTGGACTTCAGCTCTGCCTCTTGTTCCTGGCCTACTGAAGCTAGAGGCCTTTCTTCACTCAGGCAGCTACTGGCTGTTGAGGTTAACAAGCCCAAGGTCGACAAAAAAAATGGCACAGTCCCAATGTTACCAAACCACATGGCAAGCCATTAATTCAAGTCCATTATAAGTCCCAAACTTGGCAGAGCATGGCAGAATGCTGAACAACAACAGAGCTGCATGCAAGGTCCAAGCATGCCATAAACTCGAGACCATTCCCCAAGGCTTCTCCTTATGTACAGGAAGCAGACAATATCCCTAGGGCAGCTACTCAGCAGCTCACAGTAGAGTCCACCATGGAGTTTATTAGCAGTTTCGTCATGGAGAAGTATTCATCCAGCTGCCTAGCCACTCAACCAGGCCTACCCAAGTTGACACACAAACTTCACTACCACAATTCTACCCCTTGTAAACTTGGCCCCATACAGATTTTCAGTGGGTGGCATCTGTACAGATCTCCACTGGGTGGCTCTAATCCCCTAGTTCCTGAGTGGTGACATCACAGCCCTTGGCCTGGCAGGCCCTGTTCCTCTACATCTTGGGCATGGCAGCCCTGCCCCCTATCTCTTGGCCAGCAGCTATGGCTCCATCCCACATGAACAAGCAGCCCCACACTCCAGAACCAAGTTGTTGGTGGTCTAACACTTTGAAATCTATTGGCTATGGTAGTTCCACCCCCAAAGGCCATGGTCCTACCCTTAAGGCTGAGGCACCTCTGCTTCCATTTCCTTGGTCTCTACTTCTGCCGATTAATGCCAAAGGCAACCCACTCTGCTAGAAAACTTCCTGCCCAAAAAGCACATGGCTTTCTTCCTCCAAGGGCCAGCCAGCCTGCTACCCCATCTCATGCTGGTCTTTTTTTTACCAATTAATGCCTGAAAGCAACTCGCTCTGCCAGGAAGCCGTCTACCCAATGGTACCTGGCTTTCTTCTCTGTGGGCTGGTAAACCTGTTGCTGTTTAATGCCAGTCTCTGGGCTCTGCTACTGCCGTCTCTCATGCTGGTCTCTTGGCTCTGCTCCTGCTGTCTCTCATGCCATTCCCTTGACTTTGCTCCTGCCGTCACTCATGTTGCATGCCATGGTCTCTCTGCGAGGGTCTTGGGTCAAGGACGCACTCCACTCCTGTTTCCACATGTTAGGTATCTGTTAGAGCAGCACCCTACTCCTGCTACCAAATTCTGTTCTGGTTACCTAGTGCCACTCTGACAGAAATATATCACAAATAGGATGGCCTTAACAAACAAGACTTTATTCTCTCATAGTTTGGAGGCTATAAGTCCAAGTTCAAAGTCCCAGGCTCTAGGGACTGTGTAAAAGCACCTTGACCTTGGGCTTTAGCTCTGCCTCTTGCTCCTGGCCTACTGAACCTAGAGGCCTTTCTTCACTCAGGCAGCTACTGTCTGTTGAGGATAACAAGCCCAAGGTCAACAAATAAAAAGGCATAGTCCTGATGTTACCAAACCACAGAGCAGGCCATTAATTCAAGTCCATTTTAAGTCCCAAGGTTGGCAGAGCATGGCAGGCTGCTGAACAATGACATGATTGCATGCAGGGTCCAAGCGTGCCATAAACTCGAGACCATTCCCCAAGACTTCTCCTTATATACAGGAAGTAGATAATACCCCTAGGGCAGCTCTCAGCTGCTAACAGTAGATTCCACCATGGAGTTGATTACCAGTCTCATCATGGGGAATACATCCAGCTGCCCAGCCACTCAACCAGGCCTACCCAAGTTGACACACAAACTTAACTACCACAACCACCTTGGAAACCCAAAGAGGGGTCTCAATGAGTCAGATCTGACTTGAAGTAGTGAGTGAGTGAGTAGAAAGACATGATGGAAGACCTCAATAACAACAGTTAGAACAAAGCCAGGAACTGACTGGGGAACTGACTACAAATTACTCATCTGCAAATTTAAGTCAAAGTTGAAGAAAATTAAAACAAGTCCATGAGAGCCAAAATATAACTTTAAGTATTTCACCTGAATTTAGAGACCATGTGAAGAACAGATTCGATTCACTGAACAACAATGGCCAAAGACCAGGTGAGTTGTCATTAAAAACACTATACATGACGAAAGCAAAAGGTCATTTAAAAGACAGGAAATGAAGAAAAGACCAAAATGGATGTCAGAAGAGACTCAGTAACTAAACGTAATGGAAGAAATTATGAAAAAAAAAAGAGCTGAATAGAAGATTTCAAAGGGCAGCTCAAGAGGATAAAATAAAACATAATGAAACATGGAAAGGCCTGGAGTTAGAAAATCAAAAGGGGAGAACAACCTAAGCACCCCTAAAGACCAAGGAACTGAAGCAAAAATTCAAGCCTTAAATTGCAATATTGAAAGGTCCTAAGGGCAAAATATTGGACAATGCACTAAGCATCAAAAAAAGATGGAATAATAGAATTGAGCAGAAATAAATGCAATAACAGCTTCAAGTCATCACCATTTTCAACAAACAAAATTGTTGTATGCATATTGCATATTGTTGATGAGTCTTCCTGCAATCCTGATGCCACTCTCTTCTTCATATAGTCCAGCTTCTCAAATTATTTGCTCAGCATACAGATTGAAGCAACATTAAGGGAGGCCCAGAAAGGTGAGCCAGGTACAAGGGTGTTTGGAAGCAACTTTAAGGGAGGTCTGGAAAGTTAAGTCAGGCATGGGGGTTAGGAGCAGCTTTAAGGGAGGCCAGGAAGTGAATGGAGCAATTTGGAACAGCTAAGGAAGATGAAATTGTCTGTCAGTTTGTCTTTCTGTGGTAGTGGCTTGTGTGTTGCTATGAAGCTGGAGGCTATGCCACCTGTGTATGCAAGCAGGGTTACCCACAGTGGACAGGTTTCAGAGGAGCTTCCAGAATAAGACAGACTCAGAATAAGGAAGAAGCCATCCATGTCTCAAAAAATTGGCCAATGAAAATCTTATTAATAGCAGTGAAACACTATCTGATATATTACTGGAAAAGTTGATGAATAGCCCTGACACTTTGTCTGACATAGTACCAGAAGATGAGCCCATCAGATTGTAAGGCACTCAAAATACAACTGAGGAAGAGCTGCCTTCTCAGAGTAGAGCTGGCCTTAATGATATGGATGGAGTAAAGCTTTCAGGACCTCCATTTGATGATGTGGCACAACTCAAAATGAGAAGAAACAGTTGCAAACAACCATTAATAATTGGAAGATGGAATGTATGAAATATAAATCTAGGAAAATTGGAAATTGTCAAAAATGAAATGGAACGTATAAAGATTGATACATAGGCATTAATGAGCTGAAATGGACTGTTTTTGGCCATTTTGAATCAGATAATCAGGTGGTCTACTATGCTGGGAATGACAAATTGAAGAGCAATGGTGTAGCATTCATCATCACAAAGAATGTTTCAAGATCTATCCTGAAGTACAATGCTGTCAGTGATAGGATAATAATCATATGCCTGCAACAAGACTGCAACAGTTACTACTACTGCTATTCAAATCTATGCACCAACCACTAAAGCCAAAGATGAAGAAATTGAAGATTTTTACCAACTTATGCAATGTGAAATTAACCAAACATGCAATCAAGATGTGTTGATTATCACTGGTGATTGGAATGCAAAATTTGGAAACAACGAACAATCACAGGTAGTTGGAAAATATGGCCTTGGTGATAGAAATAATGCTGGAGAATGTATGATAGAATTTTGCAAGACCAACCATTTATTCATTGCAAATACTTTTTTCAACAACACAAACAGTGCACTTCATCAGATGGGGTACACAGGAATCAGTTTGACTACATTTGTGGAAAGAGGCAATGGAGAAGCTCAATATCTTCAGCCAAACAAAGTCAATAACTGATTGTGGAACAGACTATCAACTGTTGATATGCAAGTTCAAACTGAAATTGAAGACAATTAAAACAAGTCCATGAGAGCCAAAATAAGACTTTGATTATATCCTGCTGAATTTAGAGACCATCTAAAGAATAGATTTGATGCATTGAACAGCAATGAATGAAAACCTGAGGAATTGGGAGATGACATCAAGAGTATCATCCATGGAAAAAGCAAGAGGTCATTCAAAAAACAGGAAAAGAAGAAAAGACCAAAGTGGAAGCAAATGGAAGAAATGACAAGATAAAAGAGCTGAACAGAAGATTTCCAAGAGCAGCTCAAGAAGACAAAGTCAATTATAATGAAATGTGGAAAGACCTAGAGTTAGGAAACCAAAAAGGAAGAACACACTCAGCATTTCTTAAGCTGAAAGAACTGAGGAAAAAAATTAAGCCTCAAGTTGCAACATTGAAAGAATGGATGGGCAAAATATTGAATGATGAAGGAGGAAACATTAAAAGAAGATGGAAGGAACACACAGTCACTGTAACAGAAAGGATTGGACAATCTTCATCCATTTCAGGAGGTGGCATATGATCAAGAACCAATGGTACTAAAGGAAGAAGTCAAAGCTGCAGTGAAGGAATGGGAAAAAAAAAAAAAAAAAAACACAAGGCTCCAGGAATTGAGGGAGTACCCACTGAGGTGTTTCCACAAACGAAAGCCCATAGGAGACACTCACTTGGCTATGCCAAGAGATTATGAAGATAGCTATCTGGCCACCTGACTGGAAGAGATCCATATTTGTACCCAGTCCAAAGAAAGGCAATCTCACGGAGTGTGGAAACTATTGAACAATATCATTAATATCACATGCAAGTAAAATCTTACTGAAGATAATTCAAAAACGGTTGCAGCAGTATACACAGGGAACTTCCAGAAATGCAAGCTGGATTTAGAAGAGGACATGGAATGAGGGATATCATTACTGATGTCAGATGGATCTTGGCTGAAAGCAAAGAATATTAGAAGGATGTTTACTTATGTTTTATTGACTATGCAAAAACATTCAATTGTGTGGATCATAACAAATGATAGCTAACATTGAGAAGAATAAGAATTCCAGAATACTTAATTGTATTCATGAAGAACCTGTATATAGCTCAGGAGGTTGTCATTCAATCAGTACAAGGGACTACTACATGGTTTAAAATCAGGAAGGGAGTTCATCAGGGTTGTATCCTTTCACCATACTTATTCAATTTTTATGCTGATCAAATCATCTGAGAAGCTGGATTATATGAAGAAGAATGTGGGATCAGGATCGGAGGAAGACTCATTAACAACCTGCCATATGCAGATGACACAACTTTGCCTGCTGAAATGTGAGGATGACTTGAAGCACTTACTGATGAAGATTGAAGACCATAGTCTGCAGTATGAATTGTTGTGTTGTTGTTGTTATGTGCTGTCAAGTTGGCCCCGACTCATAGTGACCCCTCCTTAGGTTTCCGAGGTGGTATCACTATGGAAGTAGATTGCCCAACCTTCCTTCTGAGGAGTGACTGGTGGGTTTGAATTGCCAGCCTTCTCGTTAGCAGTCAAGTGCCTTAGGCACTAACTATGCTATCAGAGATGCTGCAGTATGAATTACATCACAATATAAAGAAAACAAAAATCCTCACAAATGGTCTAATAAATAGCTTCATGATAAATGGAGAGAAGATTGAAGTTGTCAAAGACATCATATTTCTTGGTTCTATAATCAACATCAAAGGAGGCAGCAGTCAAGACATCAGACTAAGTATTACATTGTTCAAATCAGCTGCAAAGGGTGAGACAAAGTTTGGCCATTCTCATTTCCAAGGAGCATTTGGCTGCACTTAGTCCAGGACAGATTGGTTAGTTCTTTTGGCAGTCCATGATACTCTCCGTATTCCTTGCCAACACCACAATTCAAAATCATCAACTCTTCTTCGGTCTTCCTTATTCATTGTCTAGCTCTCCCATGCATAAGAAGCAATTGAAAATATCATTGGTCAAATATGCTGTAAAAGTTCTCTTTCAAGTGATGAAGAACAAAGATGTGTCCTTGAAGACTAAAGTGTGCCTAATGCAAACCATGATAGTTCCATCATGGAAAACAGTATGGCAATTCTTTAAAAAGTTGGAATTAGATGTTCCAGCCATCCCATTACTAGGTATATAGACTAAAGAACTGAGAGCCAGGACAAGAATAGACATATGCACACTCATGTTCATCACAGCACTATTTACAATAGCAAAGGGATGGAAACAAATGGATAACCAAACTATGGTACATACACACAACGGAATACCATGCAACACAAAAGAATAATGTCAAACCTGTGAGACACTGCATAACGTGAATGAAATTAAAAAAATGGGCAGAAGACATGAATAGACACTTCACCAAGGACAATATTCAAGCGGGCAACAAACATATGAAGAAATGCTCACGATCATTAGCTATTAGAGAGATGCAAATCAAAACAACAAT
>NW_006921819.1:3732533-3733726 GCF_000298275.1 Orycteropus afer afer | reverse complement strand
AAAGACATTAGAGAGGTACGTGGGAAGTACAGACAACAAAGATGAACCCTTTTGCACATATAGTACGGCATGTTCAGTGAAGGCAAACACGGGTATATGGGTGGATAGATGGGTGGACAGGCTGAAATATTAGGTATCTATATGAAGTGGAGAGTGAACCCAAGAACACATATAGGGTTGGCAGACAGTGGTCCAATAACTTTATGTGTATGATCTGAATTCCCAGCTGTATAATGGGGCTGACAAGGGGCAAGGTTGTTGTCTCTGCTTGGTCACAGCCAGCTACCCAGAGGGACTGAGTAGTTGAACCTGTGGGCTCAGGACCATAGTCGCAGAAGACATCAAGCTCAATTGACATAACATACTACATGAATCATTGTTCCACCTTCTACTGTGGCGAGTAGCAACTGAGATCTTAAAAGCTTGCGAGCTGCCATCTAGATTTAACGATGGGTCTCTCCTCATCCAGAGCCAAGAAGAATGAAGAAAGCAAAAAATTCATGGAAACAATCAAGCCTAGTGACTGGTACACCATCCGATCTGCAGCCTAAATGACTATGAGACCAGAAGAAATAGATGGTTCTCAGCTACTACTGTCAACCACTTGGAGGAGGATCTTTGTAGGAGATCCTGGACAAAAAGGGGAAACAATGTGGAACAAAACTCAAAATCACCGGGAAAAAAAAAAAAAGTGGGGAACAGGTTTGCTGGCCCAGTGGAGCCTGGTGGAACCACTGAGACTATGGCCCCTATCTGCCTTTCAAGTCTGGAATTGAATGTACACCTGTGTCTTCCAGCCAAGCAATAGACAGGCATACTAGTTCAGCATTTACCTGAGGTAGATACACTCCTTGAAGAGAACAAGCAAGAGAGAAAGAAGGGCTTCTCAGGCACAGGGAGACAGCTCAGGGGGCAGGAGTGCACAGAGGGATGGACACAGGGAAGAGGTAGCTATCGGGAGGAAGTGGGAGAGGAGAGTTGCGTTGTGCTAAATTTTGGTCAGTGTCATGAGACAAAGTGTATGTGATCTGCTGTATGGAAAGTGTATTTGCTCTGTAAATTTTCACCCAAATCACAATTAAAAAAGGGGGGGGGGCAGTCGACATGAATAGACACTTCACCAAGTAGGATATTCAGGTGGCCAATAAACATATGAAGAAATGCTCACACACACACACACACACACACACACA
>NW_006921819.1:3704825-3720503 GCF_000298275.1 Orycteropus afer afer | reverse complement strand
TTTTTTTTTTTTTTTTTCTGTCACATAGCAAAGTATTCTGAGGGAATCTGTCAGGGATAGGGGGCATCCATGCTATCTGCCAACCTTTAGGAGTAGTTTGTCTGCCCAGAAGGTGAAGAGGTGGGGCTGGAAAAAGGCCAAAGGACTTTCCTGGCTGAATATTCAGTTTAAAAGTTATGTGGCCAAAATGTCATATGACCAACACTGGGTGAAATATAGATTCAAAACCACACCCACTGCCATCAAGTCAATTCTGACTCATAGTTACCTTCACTGGGTTTTCAAGGCTGCAAATCTTTACGGAAGCAGACTGCTCCATCTTTCTTCCATGGAATGGCTGGTGGATTCGACCATCGACTTTTTTGTTTTATTGTTAGCAGCCAAATGCCTTAACCACTACATCACCAGAGATCCTTGCAGTATAGACTAAAACCAATAAAAAACCAAGCTCACTGTCATCGAGTTGATTCTGCCTCATAGCCAGCCCCTTTGGGTTTCCAAGGTGGCAAATCTTTATGGAAGTAGATTGCCCAGTCTTCTTTCCACAGAGTGGGTGGTGGGTTTGAACAATCAGCCTTTTAGTTAGCAGTCAAATGCCTTAGGCAGTCCACTACCAGAGCTCCTTTGTGTATATATGAGCAGTATAGACTAGGAAGCAGTATGTTAGCTGAGCATACCAATTGGTTAGGGATTCCCTACTAAGGGAAAAGGGGAGAGAGAATATTGCTTAGGTCACCATCAGTCTATGCCACAGACTATTCAAAATACCAACTAAAACAATCTCTGCAAAACTTCAAAATATGGAAATTTAAAAATGGGATTTGCTATGACTGAAGAATCACCAATAAAATAGAATTTAAAGGCTTATTCTGTCCCCAAATTGTATGTAACCCTCTCATTTGCATTACAGTCAGGCTTACCCTTTGCCTTCCAGAAGAGGGACCACTAATATTTATGTGACAGAAATTTACAAACATCTATTAAATGCTAAGCACCATGTTAATTATTGGCTCCCAAAGTATTCAGAGTATTATGTGTTTAAATATTGCCCAAGATATCCCAGCATGCCAGGGAGATCCAGAAAGGGAATGAGCCTCTCAGGAGAACTTTTATTTTTGCAGTTAACAAAAGACATAATAACTTTACTGAAATTTCTACTCAAGGCCCAAGAATTGGAACATACACTGCTGTGGGTGGGTAAGTATAATATATAATTAACTATAACTAAAACCAAGGTTTTCACCCTAGGTGTTCCCAGTCTAAAAAAGACTAGTAAGAATATCTATGACTGTTACACACTGGGATAAATGCTAAAATGAAAATATGTACAAAGTTATTTTAATGTGTGTCTTAGGCGGGGTTCTCTAGAGAAGCAAACCAGTAAAGCTTAGAGAGAGAGAGAGAGAGAGAGATTTATCTTAGGAAAATGGCTCACACACTTATAGGAGCTGGCAAGTCCCAAGTTCTTGGATCAAACGTCAAGCTGGAGGCTCTTCTAGACTCACACAGCTGCAAGGGCTGATGAGCTCAAGGTTGGCAGGCAGTATACTGGCTGTTGACTCCAATGGATGATGAATCCAAGATCACCAGGCCAAATGGTGGATTGTTTGCTCATGGACAGTTGTAGGCAGCAAAACAGGATCCCTATTCACAGAAGAATGTCTCTTTTCCCAGGATGTCCATAAATATATTGGAAGCAGGCCACACCCCTAAGGTAACTCCCTTTCAACAAATTGGCTGCTCAAAACATATACATCTGATCCTATCATGGGAATAACCCCCATAATAACAACTTAAACCACACAGAATTGTCCAGCCAAGTTGACACATAGCTCCAACTATCACAATGTATCACTCATATATGGAGTTTTGATGATGATGAGGGCAGAGGGTCAGGAATGGGAAAGTTCTGGAAATGGTGGTTGACAAAACTTGTTTCTCACCTTTAATGGGGAAATATTTGTGCCTGGTCGGTAGTTCACTTGAAGCTGGGATAGCCCAAGGAGGGATGAATGAAAAGGAGAAGATTCCTAAGGTAAACTTCATCCAACACTGGTCCACCATTACCCTCTCTGCTGTGGTGTCCTGGCACTTCTTTTACCTTGAGTAGCCACAAGAAGAGGTTCATAGGAATGTCCAGAAGTACCAATATCTCAAAACTATAGGAATGAGGAAATAGTACAGGTCAAGAAAGGCCAAAATTCACTATTTTTCATGTTCCAAAAATTAAGTCAGGAAATATATGAATGGGCATGAGAGAAGCAACCAGAGAGGAAAAGAATAAGAATGGAGAAGGCTATGCCCTGATAATTGGTGCATCATCCTTCTCCCTATCACAGAAGCTCCAGGGAAGTCACACAAGGGACATGGAAGATTAAAATGGCATAGATAATCTTGAATTCTTCCTGCTGTGTTCTACCTATGTCCTTTCATTACAACTAACTTCCATCAAAATATGATATAAATGAAGACAGTAGCTGACCCACACAGCAAATTCCACATTATCTTTGTCTTTAAAGATATTAAGAAAGTCTAAGAAATTTTGATGGCAGCTTTCTAAGATAGAACTTCCCTTTCTTTCTTTATAAAATGATTGGGAAAGTCGAAGAGAATGTTGTTGTTGTTGTTGTTAGGTGCCATCAAGTTGGTGCTGACTCTTGTTGACCATGTTCACAACACAATGAAACACTGCTTGGTCCTGGGCCATCCCCACAACTGTTATAGTGTTTGTTCTGGTCACTGTGTCAATCCATCTCATTGAAGGTTTTCCTCTGTTTTGCTGACCCTCTACTTTACCAAGCATGATGTCTTTCTCAGGGACTGGTCCTTCCTGATAACAGATCCAAAGTCCATGATACAAAGTCTCACCGTCTTTGTTTCTAAGAAACATTCTGGCTAGAAAATATGAGTCTCCAATTTTGAAGGAGTTAAAGTGTCTCAACTGCCTGAGGCAGTGAGTGCTGTGGGCCCAGTGACCCTGACCTGAGCATATTGCAGAGAAGCCATTGAAATAGTAGGGATATTCTGATGATGTTTGCACTCTCTGATCTGTGCCCTTGCACCTTAGATTTTACCAATAAATCTCATACCAGAGCTTAACCTATATATCAGAGTGGATGAGAACTGTGTGTGGAGTTCCTGGTAACAATGTGAGGTCACAAGTGTTGAAAAGAGAGAGAGAAAAGTATCTGAGTTACTCAGCCAGAGAGGGCCCTGCAGGCTCCCAAAGTATTCAGAGTATTATGTGTTTAAGTATTAAATATTAAAGGTGTCCCAGCATGCCAGAGACATCCGGAAAGGGAATGAACCTCTCAGGAGAACTTTTAATTTTGTAGTTAACAAAAGACATGGCAACTTTACTGAAATTTCTACTTAAGGTCCAAGAATTGGAACATACACTGCTTTGGGTGGGTAAGTATAATATATAACTTACTATTACTGGGAATGATCAGATTTCTTAAGGGGTAGTAAGGATCGTACAAAATATAGAAAAAAAAAAAAACCATTAAAGTTATTAATGCCTCCTAAATTTTAAATATTCTTCACGTTAAGATAACATGGAATCATTCACCATCCACCATTTTTACTCTTATCTTTGGTTGATCTTCACCTCTCATGTTAACTCTTTGCTTGTTTGCTTATTGCCCTTATTGTCAAGTACTCCCACTCTCATTTCCGTTCATCTTGACTCACGCCCCTTCATTCATTCCAAAGACCTTTACTGAGAGTGCTTGGTGCTGGCTCTGTGGTAAGTACACAGGATATGAACATAAAGGACACCACTTTTGCCTTCAAGCAACTTACTGTCTTGTTGAGATAAAAAGACATAAACACTGTAAGTGTTTTACAGAGTCATTTACAGAAGTCTACTTCTAAAGTAGAAATAACAGTTATTGAAGAGTTACTTCTTTAGGAAAGGCCTTTGCAAGATAGCACAGCTCTTAAATCTGTCCACTTTTTTCCATCTCCATTGCCACCACCTTAGACAAAATATCACCATTTTTCTCTGAGTTACTGCAGTAACCCCCTACCAAACCAAAAAAAAAAAAAAAAAGCCACAAACTTCAGTACCAGTCTTTGAACATGATCTTTAACCCTAAGAATATAGGTGCTATATTCTTGTGAATTCTTAAAAAAAAAAAAAAAAAGCCACAAACTCACTGCCATCAAGTTGAATCCAACTCATAACCACCCCTCCTTGGCTTTCCAACGCAATATCTCTACAGAAATAAATTGCCCAATCTTCCTTCTGAGGAGTGGCTGGTGGGTTTGAACCGCCAGACTTCTGGTTAGCAGTCACATGTCTTAGGCACTATGCCACCAGAGCTCCCAACCCCCTACCAGTCTCTCTGTATTTGTTCTTTCTTTCCCCTAATTTTCTCCAAGCTGCCGTTGTATGGATGTAAGTCTGGTAATATAGTCTTCTTGCTTATAACTGGTTCCTTTTTCCCATCCTGAAAGGACAAAATCCTATAAGGACTTGTGCAACCTGTCTGCGTTGCCTGTCTCATCTTGGTTATTCTTCACCTCTCTCTTTTCACCTCAGAGGCTTAAGCTTGCTTTTCGTTTTCATAAAATGCTGAGTGCGTCTACTTCACTAGTGTAGTTACCTACCAGCTCCTCTAAGCTCAATTTAGGGCTTGTCCTTACAGAAGAAACCTTCCCCCATACTTTTAGACTGGATCTGACATTCTTGTTAAATACAGCCTCAGCTCCCTCCATTTTTCCTTTATAGCACTTATCACCATTTCAGTAATATATTTTTGTGATTATATGATTAATATTTATCTCTGATGAAAATAAAGTAAGAAATAAATTAAGAAAGAAGAAGAAAAATATTTCTTTGTAAAATACTTGATTCTTTTGCTAGGTCTCTTGAAAGCATAAATTAACTTTAATTTTCATGTAAGTAGATGAACATTTGGGATTCTCTTGTTTTTGCAAACAGTTAACATGCTCATCTACTAGCTGAAAGGATGGAGGTTCAAGCCCACTCGGAGGCACCTTAGAAGAAAGGTCTGGTAATCTACTCCTAAAAAGTCAGTCAAATAAGCTGCTGCCATGTTGTTTCCTGTCCCTAGGCTGTGCCTCAGGGATTCCCTGTAGACTTGTATTTGACAGCACTGAGTTTCTGAACTTTATGGAGTATAGTTCTACTCTGATGCACATGAGATTGTTTGTCATGAGTCAGAAATGACTTGACAGCAACTGTCTTTTTTTTTTTTTTTTTTTTTAAGATGCATATTAAGTGGCCTAATGGTTCAACCCTTCCTCCACTTGGAAGAGAGTCACACACACAGGCAAGGAGAGAAGGAGTATGTCCAAGAGGCTGTGACAAACTCATGACTTTAAATCCAAAACATTTCAAGAATCCTTCAGAACTTTCTTTTCTCTCCAGATCATCTGAGATTTTCCTCCTTGTATTTCAGACCAATTATACTTTCCTGATGACTGCTCAGAGGTACCACATCAATTGTGAATATTATCAGCTGCAAATGGGATACTGGAAGGTCAGATTTTGCATGGTCCACATTGGGGAGGGGTAGGAGGAGGATGCTGGCCATTCTGATCTAGAAAGGCTGAAATCTTCCCTGGCTTCGTTATGCTATGTTGTGAATCTGCCTACATAATTTCAAGTAGGCAATTAATATATAAACTTATCTTACTGGATTCCATTGTTAGGGACTTTTTGTAGTGCACTAGGAATGGTTACTTCTCATAGACAACACAATCCTCAAGGGACTCATATAAGATTCTGTGGCCCAAACACATCTGGATCTAAAGAATTAGTTTTTTACTTGTGTGATTTAGTGCTTAATCTCAACTGCCCTTCACATGGAGTTTTTGACCTATGATGTGCCACATGGTACCTCCCTCAGATTCTCTAAAGTCTTGATGTGTTCAGGACCAAGTTTCACTGGAGAATTTACAAAAAAAATAACTTCATGACTAAGAAGAGATGGCCTCTCCAGAGACATGGTGTTGGCTCCATAATGGACAAAACTGTAAAAATAGCTTGCATGGTCAAGCAGCATGCTGCTGTCTCATCTGTATGAATTTTGTACCTGAGGTAATTTCATTTCTTAGTCTATCTTTTCCATCAGAAAGATGGAAGGACTCTCTTTGGAGGGAACCACATTGCTATACCTGGACTACAGGGGCAAGAGTCTTATGCTTCTCTTGAAGGAAAATGAGGAGACAGCAACACCACAATTCATTGTAAGCTAGAATACCAGAGCTGCAGAGTAGAATAAATTTTTAATTTATTTTAACTCAATTCTTGGAGGAACTTTTGTAGATAACATCAGTACAAAGACACCAAATTAACAATGATGGACATACTACTGATCTATAGTCCTCTTGACCCTGCACATCCACTCTGACATGACAGATACCTCGTGTTTCTCACATTCCTGCCCAGCCTGCAGTCTGATTCTCCATTAGTGGGATCAAGTGCTGTAGGAGGTCACCCAGGTCTCCCTGACCAGATGGTGCATCCATCCTCATTTGCCAGGAGAGTGGTTCTTAACAGCTCATAGCTGCTACTTCTCTGGAGAGTTGTCCATTAGCCATTGGGAGACACATAACCTTGAGAGGTTGTATCTTACAAACTCCTCAAGCTAGCACATCTGCTGCTTTGTGGGGAAACATTCCCCTTTCCCAAAGGGAAGACTTCAGCCCTTTTCCCTTCCATATCCTGCTTTCCCAGTTCTCCTACATATTTTTTCCTGAGCACTATGTTCTTCTTCTGTCCCCATTTCTGCTCCTAGAGACCCAGCCTAGGACACTGGGAACAGTGTGCTGGTGCCACGTTGCTGGATCTGTGTTTAATGCCCTCACTCTCAAGCTTCTGTCTTCATCATTCTCACATCTAAGATCTACTCTTTCTGGCTCACCAAGAAGCCAGTACTTCCACATGAGCCTACACTTCTGGAAACCATTGGTAACCTCTCCACTTCAGATACTCTGCCCTTAAGAAGTTGCTGCCAAGTTGTTTCATGTCCTTAGTCTATGCCTCAGGGATTCCCTGGAGACTTATATTTGACAGCACTGAGTTTCTGATCCAGGGGAAGAGGTATTGTCACATTTGGAGTGTATCTTTCAACAGAAATAACCATTTATATAGTGGTTAGATAGTATAACAACCCAGATTAGCCAACTCTGAGTTATTTATTCATTTAGTATTTACAATCATATAGTTTATAAAAAACAAACAGATACATTTCAATGAAGATAGTATACAACAAATGAAAGATTCCTAAGCTTATACTCACATGGCTAATTCAATGAAACGTTAATTGATTATTGAGCTTCCTAGTAGCAGAAGCCACCACTCATCTGTCAGTCAGTTGCTTGTGTGTTGGTGTGAGGCTAGAGGCTATGCCATCAGCATTTCAAATACCAGCAAGATCATCTATGGTGGACAAGTTTCAGTGGAGCTTCCAGACTAAGACAGACTTGGAAGAAGGAAGGGGCCATCCACTTCTCAAAGATTTGGCCAGTGAAAACCTTATGAATAGCAGTGAAATACTGTCTGATATATTATTAGAAAACTTGATGAATAGCCCTGAAACATTGTCTGATATAGTGCCAGAAGTTGAGTCCTTTAGGTCAGAAGGCACTCAAAATATGACTGAGGAAGTGCTGCCTCCTCAGAGTAGAGCAAACCTTAAGGATGAAGATGGAGTAAAGCTTTAGGGGCCTCCATTTGCTGATGTGGCATGACTTAAAATGGGAAGAAACAGCTGCAAACATCCATTAATAATCAGAACATGGAATGTATGAAGTATGAATCTAGGAAAACTGGAAGTTGTCAAAAATGAAATGGAACAGATAAAGATTGATATCCTAGGCATTAGTGAGCTGAAATGGACTGGTTTTGGCCATTTTGAATCAGGCAAGCATATGATCTACTATGCTGGGATGACAAATTGAAGAAGAATAGCATGGCATTTATCATCACAAAGAATGCTTCAAGATCTTTTCTGAAGTACAATGCTGTCAGTGATAGGATAATATCCATACACTTAGAAGGAAGACAAGTTAATACTAATATTATTCATATTTACACACCAACCACCAAAGTTAAGAATAGGAAATTGAAGGTTTTTATCAACCTCTGCAGTCTGGAATTGACCAAACATGCAATCAAGATGTATCAATCATCACTGGTGATTGGAATGGGAAAGTTGGAAACAAAGAAGAATCACCAGTAGTTGGAAAATATGGCCTTGGTGATAGAAATAACACTGGAGGTCACATTGTTCTGGTTACCCAGTACCACTCTGACAAGAATATACAACAAATGGGATGCTTGAAAAAACAGTTTATTTTCTTACAGTTTGGAGGCTTTAAGTCCAAGTTCAAAGTCCCAGGCTCTAGAGACTGGGTGAAAGCCCCTCAACCTTGGGCTTCACCTCTGCCTCCTGCTCTCAGCCCACTGGAGCTAGAGGCTTTTCTTCACTCAGACATCTGCTAGCTGCTGAGACTGACAAGCTGAAGGTTGACAAGTAAAAAGGCACAGTCCTGATGTTACCAAACCACATGGCAGGCCGTTGATTCAAGCCCCAAGGTAGGCAAAGCATGGCAGGCTGCTGAACAATGACATGGCTACATGAAGGGTTCAAGCATGCCATAAGCTAGAGACTGTTCCCCAAGGCTTCTCCTTATATACAGGAAGAAAACCACATCCCTAAGGCAGCTACTCAGCTCCTCATAGTAGATTCCACCATGGACTTGATTACCAGTCTCATTCTGGGGAATATACATCCAGCTCTTCAGCCATTCAACTAGGCCCAGCCAAGTTGACACACAAACTTAACTACCACACACAGGATAGAATTTTGTAAGACCAATAATTTATTCATTGCAAATATATGTTTGCTTTTTTTGTTGTTTTTTTGTCGTGCCCCCCCCCCGAGGTCTTTCCTTCCCAAGTACTCCTGCCCCCTAAGTTGTCTCCCTCTACATACACTGACCTTATGTTCCCCCATGATTGATCTCTCCAAGGAATGTATCTATTTATATAAATGTTCAGCTCATATGCCTGTCTTTTGTTTGGCTGGAAGCCACAGGTTGTTGTTGTTAGGTGTCATCGAGTTGTTTCCAACTCATAGTGACCCCATGCACAGCAGAACAAAACACTGTCTGATCCCACACTAGCTCCGAGATCCTTGCTATACTTGAGCTCATTGTCGCAGCCACCATGTCAATGCATCTTGTTGAAGGACTTCCCCTCTTTCGTCAAACCTCCACCTTACCAAGCATGACATCCTTCTCCAGGAAATGGTCCCTTCTGACAACATGAGTGTTGTTGTTATGTGCCATCAAGTCGGATCCGACTCATAGCAACCCCTTCTTGGGTTTCCAAGCCAGTATCACTACAGAAGTAGATTGCCCAACCTTCCTTCCAAGGAGTGGCTGGTGGGTTTGAACCACCAACCTTCTGGCTAGCAGTCAAGTGCCAAAGTAGGTGAGATGAAGTCTGTCCATTCTCGCCTCCAAGGAACACTTCAGCTGCACTTCCTTCAGGATAGATCGGCTAGTTCTTCTAGCAGTTCATGGTACTTTCAGCATTCTTCGCCAGCATCAAACTCAAAAGCAGCAACTCTTCTTTGGTCTTCCTTATTCATTGTTCAGCTCTCACATGCATATGGGGCAATTGAAAATATCTTGGCTTGTGTCAGGCACATCTTAGTCCTCAAGGAGACATCCTTTCTCCTCAGCGCTTGAAACAGTTCCTTCGTGGCTGACCTGCCCAGTACTACATGTCATCGAATGTTCTGACTGCTGCTTCCATTGGCATCAATTGTAGAACCAAGCAATTGAATTCTTTGACAATCTCAATCTTTTCTCCACTTATCATGATGCTGCTTATTGGTCCAGTTGTGAAGATTTTTTTTTTCTTTATATTGAGATGTAATCCATACTTCAGACTGTATTCTTCAATCTTCATCAGTAAGTGCCTCAAGTCATCCTGACTTTCAGCAAGCAAAGTTGTATCATCAGTTTATCTCAGGTTGTTAATGATCCTTCCTCCAATCCTGATGCCACATTTTTCTTCATATAGTCCAGCTTCTCGGATTATTTGATCAGCATATAGATTGAATAAGTATGGGGAAAGGATACAACCCTGACACACTCCCTTATTGATTTTAAACTATGCAGTGTCCCTTTGTTCTGTTCGAATGACACCCTCCTGGCCAATGTACAGGTTCTTCATGAGTACTATCAAGTGTTCAGGAATTCCCATTTTGTCAATGTTATCCATAATTTGTCATCAAATGCCACAATCAAATGCCTTTGCACAGACAATAAAACACAAGTAAACATCTTTCTGGTATTCTTTGCCTTGAGCCAAGATCCATTTGACAGCAGCTATGATATCCCTTGTTCCACATCCTCTTCTGAATCCAGCTTGCACCTCTGGAAGTTTTCTGTCAATATACTGCTGCAACCATTTTTGAATTATCGAAGATAATTAAGATCGAAGCCACAGAATTTGGTTCAATTCCAGACCTGAAAAGCAGCTAGGAACCATACTGTCAGTGGTTTCACTAGCCTCTATCAGACCAGCAAAACTGTTCCTTTTTCTTTTTTGTTGCACATTGTTCTGCCACTCTAGCAGGATCTCCTACATAGATTCCTCCTCCAAGTGGCTGACAGTGGTAGCCAGGCACCATCTAGTTCTTCTGATCTCACAGTCACATGAAGATCACATGGTGTACCAGTCACTTGGACTAATTGTTTCCATATATCTTTGATTTTTCTTCATTCTTCTTTGCTCTGGGTGTGGAGAGACCCATCATTGTATCTAGATGGCCACTTACAAGCTTTTAAGATCCCAGTTGCTACTCACCAAAGTAGGATGTGGAGCAATGTTTTTTGTGTACCATGTTATGATAGGGAGCTCTGGTAGCATAGTGACTAAAACACTTGCCTGCTAACCAGATGGCTGGCAGTTCAAACCCACCAGCCACTCCTCGGAAGGAAGGTTGGGCAATCCTACTTCCGTAGTGATACTGCCTCGGAAACTCAAGGAGGGGTCGCTATGAGTCGGGTTTGACTCGACGGCACATAACAACAACAACAACAATGTTATGATAATTGAGCTTGATGTCCTCTGTGATCATGGTCTCAAGTCCACAAGTCCAACTACTCCCCCTTTCTGGAAAGCTGGCTGTGGCCAAGAAGTCACCACAACCTTGTCCCTTGTCAGCTCTACAATATACCTGGACATTCATTGGAAATATATTTTTTCAACAATGCAAATTATGGCTATACACATGGACTTTGCCAGATGGAATACACAAGAATCAGATTGACAACATGTGTGGAAAGAGCTGATGGAGAAACTCAATATCTTCAGCCAAAACAAGTCCAGAGCTTACTGTGAAACAGACCATCAGTTGCTGTTGAAGCTGAAGTTGAAGACAATAGAAACATGTCCATGAGAGCCAAAATATGACCTTGATTATATCACTTCTAAATTTAGAGAGCATCTAAAAAATAGATTTGATACATTGAACACCAATGACTGAAAACCAGAGGAATTGTGGGATGACATCAAGAACATCATCCATGGAGAAAGCAAAACTTCATTAAAAAGACAAGAAAGAAAGAAAAGATCAAAATGGATGTCTAAAGAGATTCTGAAACTTGTCTTTGATAATAGCTAAAACAAATGGAAGTAACGATAAGATAAAAGAGCTGAACAGAAGATTCCAAACAGCAGCTTGAGAAGACAAAGTCAATTATTTATAATGAAATGTGAAAAAACCTGGAATTAGAAAACAACAAAAAAAAGGAGAACACACTCAGCATTTCTCAAGCTGAAAGAATCGAAGAAAAGATTCAAGCCTTGAGTTGCAATATTGAAATATTCTATGGGCAAAATATTGAATGATGCAGGAAATATCAACAGAATATGGAAGGAATTCACAGAGTTACTGTACCAAAAAGAATTGGTTGATCTTCATCCATTTCAGGAAGTAGCATATCATGAAGAACCAATGGTATTGAAGGAAGAAGTCAAAGTTGTACTGAAGGAATTGGCAAAGAACAAGGCCTTAAGATTGACAGAATACCCATGAAGATGTTTCAACAAACATGCCATGCTGGAGGCACTCACCTGTCTATGCCAAGAAATTTGGAAGACAGCTACCTGGCCAACTATCTGGAAAATATCTATATTTGTACCCATTCCAAAGAAAGGTTATCCCACAGAATGTGGAAATTATCAAACAATATCATTAGTATCCCATGCAAGTAAGTTTTTGCTGAAGATAATTCAAAAACAATTACAACAGTGTATTGATAGAGAACTTCCAGAAATGCAAGCTGGATTCAGAAGAGGATGTGGAATGAGAGATATCATTGTTGATGTCAGATGGATCTTGGCTGAAAGCAAATAATAACCACAAGGATGTTTATTTGTATTTTATTGACTATGCAAAAGCATTTGATTGTGTGTGTCATAACAAATTATGGATAACATTGAAAAGAATGGGAATTACAGAGCACTTGATTTTGCTCATCAGAACCTGTCCATAGAGCAGGAGGCTGTCATTTGAACAGAACAAGGGGATACTGCATGGTTTAAAATCGGGAAAGGAGTGTGTCAGGGTTGTATCCTTTCGTCATATTTATTCAATCTGTATGCTGAACAAATAATCTGAAAAGCTGTATTATATGAAGAAGAACATGGCATCAGGATTAGAGGAAGACTCATTAACAACTTGCAATACATAGACGACACAAATTTGCTTGCTGAAAGTGAGGATGACTTGAAGCACTTACTGATGAAGATTAAACTCTTCAATCTGCAGTATGGATTACATCTTAACATAAAGAAAATGAAAATCTTTACAACTGGACCAATGAGCAGCATCACAATAAATGGAGGAAAGTATGAAGTTGTGAACAATTTCATTTACTTGATTACACAATCAACACCAATGGAAGCAGCAGCCAACACATCAGAAGACATATTGCACTGGGCAAATTTGCTGCAAAAGATCTCTTTCAAGTGTTGAAGATGTTTCCTTGAAGACTAAGGTGAGCCTAACTGAAGTCATGATATTTTCAATTGCCTCATATGCATGTGAGAGCTGGACAATGAACATGGAAGACTGAAGAAGAGTTGGTACTTTCCAGTTGTGGTGTTGGCAAAGAATACTGAATGTGCCATGGACTGCCAAAAGAATGAAAAAATCTGCCCTGGAAGAAGTGGAGCTGGAAAACTCCTTGGAAGTGAGAATGGCCAGACTTCATCTCACCTACTTTGGTCATGTTGTCAGAAGGGACCATTCCCTGGGGAAGGATATCATGCTTGGTAAAGTGGAGGGTCAGAAAAGAAGTGGAAGTCCCTCCAAGAGATGGATTGACACAGTGGCTGCAATGATGGGTTCAGATATAGCAAGGATTGTGAAGCTGGCACAGGAGTAGGCAATGCTTTTTTCTGTTGTACATAGGGTTGCTATGAGTCAGAGCTGACTCGATGGCAGCTAACAACAACAACTGTAGCAGAAGTTAAAAAAAAAAAGGAAAATTGCATAATCCTCATCACTGAATATTAAAATGGCAGGCTATTTAGTCAGAAGAGCTTACTTTTTTATAGGCAATACATTCTCTTATCATATGTAGCTCCCTAAATAAGGAGCATTGTGTCAAGAACTGTGAAGGGGCTGAGATTTTACCCTACTTGCAGGGTAACACATTAACCTGCCACAGTTTCATGGATGTTGGCAGAAGACATCAGACTTCTGAGTCAGAGACAAAACTTTATTACGCACAGCAATAGCTGTATCCTGAGGATTGGCATTTTCTTGCACTGGTACCCCGAGCCTCAGTTCTTCCAGTGATACAAAGGGTCAAGAGATATCTGCACACACAGTGAGTGGAGTACATTACAACAGAAGAACCCTAAGCTTAGCGTGTCCAGACCTTTTATACTGAACAGTAATCATGAATGCTCTTTGCTCCAGAGAAAGACGCTATCTCTATCTTTCAAGACTGTTCGCTATAGAAACACCCTGGAAAAGATCATTCAGAATAAAGACAGTCAGTGTTGCTGCTTGTAAGATGTGCAGAAACTCAAGAAACCCATGGAGAATTGCCTTCCAATCCCTCAACAGACATACGTAACAGTCATTAGGTAGCCAGTTATTGATGAGCCTCATTAAAATCCCAAACTCAAGTGCTAAAAGACATTGTAGAGCTAGGATAATGTGATCAATTAATATAGCTTTCTGAACATAATTTGATTTGTCAATAAAGTTTAGAAAATCTAGAGAAAGGATAATAAAGCATATTGACCTGTGTTTGGTATATATAGATTGTTTCTTTTGTCATGTCATCAATAGGTGAATAGTGGTCATCCCCATTGGGTTTAGTCCATTCTTGGAAAATGTAATAATATTGTTGATGGAAGAAATACGAAGTACTTTAAATACCATGTATAAGGGTGAAAAACAATATTGTCTTGTGGAATTTAGTGATCTAACTTGAACTGTTGACTCAAAAGATAAAGATCGTTCATGAATATGGTGAATATAGGTTAACAGAAACGCCCAAGTCAGACTGAATTTTTTCTCAGACTGAAGCTTGGTTTCTATTTAAGTGACTGTAAAAGGATTTGGAGTAACCTGAGGAGTCCTGACTGGAAAGTTTTGGCTTGAATCTCAAGTTAGTCTGTGATTGAGTGCAGGGAGTTCATGATTCCCTGAAATAATAAAGAAAATTTTATAGCATTTTTTTCCCCTATTGTAAGGGATCCATAGGTACCAACAGATCTGATGGTTGTTATTAACCCTCTAAAAGGCAAGAAACACCATTAAGGAGAACAAAGACAATTTTGGCCCAGAAAAATGTAAGGGCTGCCATTACACTTTGCTGACAGTTACTGACACATAGGGTCACTATGAGTTGGCGTCTACTCAAAGACAAATGGTACTAACGAGTCAAGATCTTACTTAGGGTGTTTTTATTTGTCTCAGAATTTCTTATTTGTTGGAGATAAGTTATCTGATTTTGTGATGTTATGGTATTTAACATGGACTGTCTTTCTTTAAAAATATTTTTCCTTTCAAAACATTCCAAATAAATTTTTGATACTAATTAGAAGTCAATTCAAGTAGATTCATAAACTGAAATAAAGAAGAACTTCTCAAACAAGGATTAAGTAAGGGAAGGAAAGTTTGTGTTTTTCTTGATAAGTTTTATTTCTCATAGAAACAAGCATCTGGGAGAGTTGATACTCCAGGCAATTTCTAAAATGAGAATACTTTATGTGATCTTGTATAACTTTTCTTTTTGTTTAAATATGCTCCAAAGAAAAATTGCATTTACTTAGATAAATTCACATGTCAAAAAACTGTTTAAGAATGTGAAATTCTTTATTTCCATATTGTTTGTCTTGATTTTGTGCTGTCATTTTCTGTTAAGAAATATTTAAGTAGTAATCAGTGCAAGACTTAAGGAACATAGAAATATATCATCTGCAATTGTCTGAAACACAGCTGAACTGTGGAGAAAAACAGAATTACAAAAGGAAAACCGAAGATCTGACTTTAAGTTCAAGTCTGATTTCACTTCATCTCATCATTTCTTTTTCTTTTTTAAATTATAGGAAACGTTTCTATTGTAAATAAACTCAGACCTCTATAATATCATAGGGGA
>NW_006921819.1:3701876-3704725 GCF_000298275.1 Orycteropus afer afer | reverse complement strand
TTATATCTATGAGGTAATTTGGCTGCTTGGTCCAAATCAAACAATGAAAATGTAGAAATTATAGATTGTGGAGCAAGGTCTGAATCCAGAGACGTTAAAGGTTGCTTTCAAATTTTCAATCCTAGCTAATTATGATTGAATTTCCTTCTTTCTTTCACTGATGAAGTTTCTGTAGAAAGATATCTGACTAAAGTTAGATTTCAGTGGAAAATTTTAAAAATCACAAACTTTTTGATCTTGTAAGAATTTAAGCCGTGCAGTGGCCTTAAAAAGCTGAACAACTCTAAATATCCTTCAAAATTTAATTTATGAAGATGTTAATGATTAATGTTTGAAAAGCACAAATAAGTGATTTAACATTAAATTCAATGATACTAGATCAGAGGTGGGCAAACTGTGGCCCATGGGCCAAATACTATTTGTTGTTTAATTTTATAAATGGAGTTTTATTGGAGCATAATCATGCTCATTTTTTTTTATAGATTTTATGGTTGCTTTCACAGTGGTTCACAATACAGTGGACAAATTGAGTAGTTGTTACCATGTGGCCTAAAAAGTCTAAAATATTTATTATCTTTACAGGAAAAAAGTACCCAGTTCTGTACTAGATAATCAATGTATGATATTAAGAGAACAATATGTTAGCAGACTTACTTTCTCTATTCCCAGCTAGCTTTTGTGGATATAGTATAAGAAATTGTTCCCTCACCATCTATGACCCCTAGTTTTTTAAGTTTACTTCTTTGTTTTTTCGATTTAGCATCTGTAGTTTGAGGTTTTTAATAATTATTTCTAGGCTTATCTATACTATGTTTTGTTTGCCAAGTTTCTTTCAGCTTTGAAGTATGAAATGTAAGCTATGCATAATTCCATTCAAGGCAGTTTATGTAGTACAATAGAGAGACAGCATTCCTGGGAGTGCAGAATCTGTACAGGGGCAGCAATGTCACCTAACTTAGCTATGTGGCTACTGTGAAGGAATGATGAAACTCTGGTCTTCAGGTTCCCAGTAGGTTTACTGGAGATAAGTTTGACCTGTCTTAAAGTTTTGTTATCTCCCCCCCACACACACGCACACAATGCAGTGGGAGTGAGATAAAAATAAGAGAGAGAAAGCCTTCAAAAAGTAAAATAACTTTTTAGAATTATTTGAACTAAAAATGTAGGTAAAAATGTCTGGAACCAAAACATGAAATATCTTCAGAAGAGAAAACCAAATTAACCCATATCTGTTGAGGGTCTGGTATGCAAAGGGAACAAGAGCTCAGCTAATGAGAGGAGAAAATCATGTTTAATAACTCACACTGTGTATTGGGTATAAGAGGGACTGACAGGGCCTGAGCTGGCCTAGGCTCAGGGGGTCCTGTGAATTCCCTGACACAGGATGCAGTTGCCTGCTTGCCACCAAACAGACAAGTCTCTCCTGCTCCATCATTCGTATGTCTGAACTTCCTGAACTTTAGTTAAATTGGTGTTTTCAACCCGTGACCAGAAGAATACAACTACAACTGGCTTCTCTCCAAACACAGTCTTAGCTAGATGAAAACCTAAAAAAATAATGCATCCAATATCATCATGGGAACACGTAATTTAAAATGCTGCCTTTGAGCAGTACTTGGCAATAGAAAAATAGTTAAGAACAAACTCTATGTTGTGAACACCAGACTATCAGAAGCAATTCATAATAATGTGTCTGCATTTTTAAATGTTGAAGTTGACTAGGAAGGCAAGATTAAGCAATGCATTATCCAGAGGACTTAGCTGGCTCCTCTTCTGGAATTGATAAATTTGGAGGCACCACTACTGTGGATTATTTCTGAATGTTTTTCTTACAAAATGTTAAATAGTATCAAAATGTTCTCTGGGGAGACTTTTCATTTTAAAGCACATTCCTATTTCAGACAAATTGCCAACTTCTTTACTCTTTTAAATTATATAAATTTCAATAAGATAAACAACTAGTTCCCAAAGATTAAGAAAAAATACAAATCGAAGGAATATTCCTTTGATGTTTTAACAATGGGTTCCAGGAGATTAAGGAGCTCTGGTTGCACAGTCTTCAATGGCTTGGCTGCTAACTAAAAGGGTTGAACCCACCAGTCCCTTAGCAGTCTGCTTCGTAACGATTTAGAGCCTTCCAAACCCTATGAGGCAGTTCTCCCTTGTCTTATAGGGTTTCTATGAGTCAGAATTGGCTTACCAGCAACAAGATAGTTCATATTTTGGTTCCAGAAGATTTGGTTTTGGTTTACGAGGAGATTGTTGAAAACATATATTGTTAGAAAATTAATGTGTAAATATTAATTGTTTTTTTATAGGAAAAGAAAGGTAGATAGAAAAGAAAAGAATAACTTGACCAGCTTGTTTGATTTGTAATTTGAAATACATTATACTCTTACTTTTTAATAAAAAAAGTTTGAGTTAAATAATGTTTGAGTTCAATCTCACCAAAGTCATCAGTTTGCAATTAAAGCATACTTTTGGAGTTCTTTTTAACTATTTTCCTCTTTAATTAGTGCAATCGGAGACATTTTTTAATTCAATTTTCTTCCCTTGAAAGTGTTTCACTGACCTAACCTGGCAGCTTCTTTCCAGTCTTCATACTGCTCAACCCCTTGTTCTCTCCCCATGTCTTCCCAGGCCCATTTCCATCTTTATCCTCAACATTCATCCAGAGGTTCCTGTGATACATTCTCCTGACACTATCTCTGTGATAACTCCTTCTGGCTTTCCTTCCTTGGTCTCACATTTAAATGCAAGTTTCTAGTTTTATTTCTCTTGTGCTAGGTCCTTTTCCATGAAGAATTATTTTCTCCTAAAATGTTGACAGCTGTCTCTTTTTTTTTTTT
>NW_006921819.1:3673648-3679032 GCF_000298275.1 Orycteropus afer afer | reverse complement strand
TATTAGAGAGATGCAAATCAAAACAACAATGAGATACCATCTTGCTCCAGCACTAGTAGCAAAGTTCAACAAGACAGAAAATAACAAATGCTGATGAGGACGTGGAGAGATTGGGACTCTCATACACTGCTGGGACTGTAAAATGGTACAACCACTGTGGAAAGCAGTATGGTGATTCCTTCAAAAGTTGGAATTAGAAATACCATTTGACAAAGCCATTCCATTCCATTAATAGGTGTATATCCTAAAGAAGTGAGAGCCATGACAAGGACAGACATATGCAGACCCATGTTCATCGCAGCACTATTTACAATAGCCAAAAGATAGAAACAAGCTAGGTGTCCATCAATTGAGGAACAGACAACCAAACTATGGTACATACACACAATGGAATACTATGCAATGCTAAAGAATAACATAGAATCTGAAAAACACTGCATAATGTGGATGAACTTGGAGGACATTATGCTGAGTGAAATAAGTCAATCACAAAAGGACAAATATTGCATTAGTCTGCTATTGTAAAAGTCAAGGAAAGGTTTATCTATGGAAGGTAAATTTCTTTGTTGGTTACCAGAGATGGGGGAGGATAGTAGGGAACACTGTTAGATAGGTAGAGATAAGTATTGATTTGAGTGAGGAGAAGGGCAATGTAACAATGTGAGTGATCAATATGGTGCCTATTAGGAAGAGAAAGACACAGAGAGGTACATGGTAGGTACAGACAACAAAGATGAACCATTTTACACATGAAGTACTGCATTGTCAGTGAAGGAAAACATGGGTTTATGGGTGGATAGATGGGTAGATAGGCAGAACTAGTAGTATGAAGGAGGGAGTGTGCCCAAGTCCATGTATAGGGTTGGCAGACAGTGGTCTTATAAGTTTATTTGTACCATCTGCATTACCAGGTGTATAGTAGAACTGATAACGGGCAAGGTTGTAGTCACTTCTTGGTCACAGCCAGCTATCCAGAGGGACTGAGTAGTTGAACTTGTGGGCTCAGGACCATAACCACAGGGGACATCAAGCTCAATTGGCATAACATACTACACAAAACATTGTCTACCTCCTACTTTGGCAAGTAGTGATTGGCATTGTAAAAGCTTACAAGCTGTCATCTAGATGCAACCATGGGTCTCTCCTTGTTCAGAACAAAGAACAATGAAGAAAATCAAGAATTCATGGAAGCAATTAGTCCTGGTGACTGGTACACCATCCAATCTGCAGCCTATATGACTATGAGATCAGAAGAAGTAGATGGTGCCCGGCTATCACTGTCAACCACTTAGAAAGGGATCTGTGTAGGAGATTCTGTATAGAGAGGGAGAACAATGTGAAGCAAAACTCAAATTCATTTGGAGGAAAAAAAAAGGGGGGAGGGTACCATGTTTGCTGGTCTGATAGAGCCTGGTGGCATCACTGAAACTATGGCCTCTAGCTCCCCTTCAGGTCTGGAATTGAACTCACACTTGTGGCTTCCAGCCAAACAAAAGACAGGCATATGAGTTGAACATTTACCTAAGGTAGATACACTCCTTGGAGAGAACAATCATGGGAGAAAGAAGGGCTGTTTATGCACAGAGATACATCTCAGGGGGCAGGAGTGCATGGACACAGGGAAGAGGAATCTATCAGGAGGAAGTGGGAGGGGAACTGTTGCACTAGGGTAAATTGTGGTCAATGTCATGAGACAAAGTGAATGTGAAATGCTACATGGAAAGTGAATTTGCTCTGTAAATTTTCACTCAAATCACAATATATATATATATATTTGTTTTTGTTTTGTTTTGTTTTGTTTTATTTTAACCAAAAAAATGATACTCTATATTTTATAGGATAGATTTTATCCCACACATTTGAAAGATGAAGAAATTGAAGTAGAGACATGAAGTAAACTTGCTTTTGTTGTTACATGCAATAATTTAGGCTTGGGAATTCAAGGGTCTCTTATTCTAAATCAACATATTTTATGTGGGGCACAGAGACTGAAAGGTCTATGAAGGTCAGCCTTTGGGGTATATCACTGAAGTGCCAAACGTGCTTGTGTATTCATTCATTCAACAAACATTTTCTGAGCACTGCCTCTGTGTTAAGGGTTCTGCTTTTAGGGATGGGTATATAGAAGGTAAAAATCCTTACTTTGTTTGTGCTTACATTCTCCTATAAACACAGTAGATGGTAAATGAGATTGCTTAAAAGCTAATGCCTTGGGTTTGGTTTTATAGTCTAGGAAACCCTTGAAATGTCAACTAATTCTTTTCTGAGGTCCTAAAAAGGCAGGATAATGTCAGTGAATAGTCATATCACACTCTACTTCACTATTTATATATCCCATTCTTTCCCTCCTTCACTCCTAATAATGTTTATTTCATTTGGCTGAGAAGCTAGATGAGGAAATTTCAGGAGACAAATGAAAGCATCTAAAGAGGAGTTGAAATATCCCTGGAAACAATGTTAATCGTGAATTGCTTCTTTCGTTGACCAAGTACTTACTCTAGTAGGTCTCCATGCATATGATGCTACTGAAAGTACCATGGCCTGGGTCAGGTGTTCCTTAGTTTTCAAAGTAACATCTTTGCTCTTTAACACTTCAAAGAGGTCTTTAGCAGAAGATTTGTCCAATGCAGTACTTTTGTTTGATTTTTCTTTCTTTCTTTTTAAATCTTTTTCTCTTGCTTTTAATTTTCTTCATTCTTGTTTGCTTCAGATGAGAGGAGACAAATAGTCGCGTCTTAGGTGGCCACTCGAAAGCTTTTAAGATCCCAGTTGCTACTCACCAAAGAGTAGAATTCACCAGACAGTAGAATAAGATTTTTATGTACTATGTTGGGTCACTTGAGCACGATGTCCCCCAACACTTTGAACCCAACTTGCAAGCTCAACCTTGGTTGTTTCTGAGAAGTTACTCTAACTCTGTCTTCTGTTGTTTCTGTAATGTGTGTGGCTAATTTTGTAGCACAAGTGCACATGTAAGATTATCTTCAGCCAAATCTATCTATCCCTGGTCTAGGGTATATTCATGTTTGCTTATGCCCACTTTATCTTCTCACCTATCTATGCATTTATCCATAGCCTGGTGTTTGATGTTAGTGGTAATGCACAATTGTGCATGTATTTGCCTCTGTTGTCTATATTTATGTGCACATTTCAATCTCCTTCCTTTACCCAATGTCATCATGCTGGTTACAGACTCTTTCCATACCATCCCTCCCCTCACCCAAATCAACATGTGACCTGAAACTAGTTCAAAATTTTCCCTCTCCTTCCCTACCATCTGGTAACCAACAAAGTGAATTTCCTTCCCTAAGGAAACCTTTCCTTGACCTTTTACAATAATGGGCTCATACAATATTTGTCCTACAGTGATTGACTTATTTCACTCAGAATAATGTCATCCAAATTCACCCACTTTGTGAGATGATTTGTGTATTCTTCATTATTCTTTAATGTTGTGTAGTATTCCATTGTGTGAATGTACCATAGTTTGGTTATCCATTCATCTATTGATAGGCATTTAGGTTGTTTCCCTCTCTTTGCTATAGTGAATTGTGCTGCAATGACCATGGATGTGCACAAGACTGTTCATGTCCTGTATCTCACCTCTTTAACATTTCTTCATGTGTTTGTTGTCAGCCAGTATATCTTCTTTGGTGAAGTGTCTGTTCATGTTCCTTGCCCACTTTTAAATTGTGTTGATTGTCTTTTTGGTATTGAGGTGTTGAAATTTACTATATATTTTGGAAATAATTCCCTTGTCAGATATGTCATAGCCAAATATTTTTTCCCAATCTGTAGGTTCTCTTTTTATCCTTTTGGAGAAGTCTTTTGATGTGCATAAGAATTTATTTTTTAAAAAGTTCCAAGTCATCTAGTTTCTCTTCTACTGCTTGTGCATTTTGAATTATTTAGTCTATTTATGCCTTCTATTAGGGCCCCTAGATTTGTCCCTATCTTTCCTTTGATAAGTTTTATAGTTCTGGGTTTTACATTTAAGTCTTTGATCCAACTTGAGTTTGTTTTGCATATGGGGTGAGGTATAGGTTTCATTTTTCTGCAAGTGGATATCCAATTTTGCCAGCACCATTTGTTAAAGAGACTATCTCTCCTCTGTTTAATGGGTTTTGGCCCTGTGTCAAAGATCAGCTGTCCATAGATGGTTGAGTCTGTTTCTGGGTTTTCAATTCTGTTCCATTGGTTTATCTGTCTATTATTGTACCAATGCCAGGCTGTTTTAACTACTGTAGCTATATAGTAGGTTTTAAGATGTGAAAGTGTGAGATCTCCCACTTTGTTCTTCTTCTTCAGCAATGCTTTGCTTATCTGAGGTCTCTTTCCTTTCCATATAAAATTAGTGATTGGTTTTTCCACGTCCTTAGAAAATGTTGATGGAATCTGGATTGGGATTGCATTGACTGTGTAGATTGCTTTGGGTAGTATTGACATTTTCACAGTATTCAGTCCTCCTATCTATGAACAAGGCATGTTCTTCCATTTATGTAGATCCCTTGTAGCTACTTGTAGTAGTGTTTTATAGTTTTCTTTGTATAGATCTTTGGTATCCCTAGTAAGATTTATTCCTAAATATTATATCATTTTGGTAGCTATTATAAATGGTATTATTTTCATTATTTCCTTTTCAAAGGCCTCTTTGTTGATGTAGAGGAATCCAACTGAGTTTTGTATATTGACCTTGTATCCTGACACTTTGCTGAAACTTCCTATTAGTTCCAGTAATTTTTTTGCTGAGTCTATGCATAAGATCATGTTATCTGCAAACAGAGATAGGTTTACTATCTTTGCCAATTGGGAAATCTTTTCTTCCTCTTTTTTGCCTTAGAAGTGGTGATAGAGGGCATCCTTGTCTGTTTCCCATTTGCAAGGGGAATGATTTGAGTCTTTCTCTGTTGACAATAATGTTGGCTGTTGATTTTGGACATATGGCCTTTATTATAGAGGATTTTCTCTCCTATCCCTATTTTGTTGAAAGTTTTGAACAGGAATGGGTCTTGGATTTTATCTAATGCCTTTTCTGCATCAATTGATATGATCATATGGTTCTTTTGTTTTGTTTATGTGGTGGATTACATTGATTGTTTTTCTGATGTTGAATCTTCCTAACATACCTGGTATGAGTCCCACTTGGTTATGATATACTATATTTTTGATATATTGTTTGGACTTTTTTGGCTAGAATTTTGTTGAAGATTTTTGCATCTATATTCATGAGGGATATTGCCCTGTTGTTTTCCTTTTTAGTGGTGTCTTTCCTTGGTTTTGGTGTCAGTGTTATGCTTGCTTCATGGAATGAATTTGGGAGTATTCTGTCATTTTTCTATGTTCTGAAATAGTTTCAGTAGTGTAGGTGTCAGCTCTTCCCTAAA
>NW_006921819.1:3645504-3673548 GCF_000298275.1 Orycteropus afer afer | reverse complement strand
TTTTTTTTTTTTTAATGACCTGCTCAATTTCTTCTTTTGTTGTGGTTCTGTTCAAGTATTCTGTCTACTAGTGGGATAATTTAGGTAGGTCTTGTATTTCTAGAAACTTGTCTATCTTTTCTAGGTTCTCAAATTTGTTGGAGTACAGTTCTTTGCAATATTGTTATTATCGTTTTTATTTCAGTTGTTTCTGTTGTCAGGTCACCCTTTTCATTTATTATTTGTGTTGTTTGCATTTTCCCTTTCTTTTCCTTTATTAAATCTGCCAGTGGTTTGTCAATTTTGTTAATCTTTTTTTAAAAACCAGCTTCTTGCTTTCTTGATTTTCTCTATTGTTCTTTTGTTTTCTGCTTCATTTATTTTTGCTCTGATCTTTATTATTTCCTTTATTCTGAATACTATAGGTTTCTTTCATTGCTCTTTTTCTAACTGTTGGAGTTGTTGAGGTAAAGTGTTGATTTGGATTCTTTCCTCTTTTTTGATGCGTGTATTTACTGCTATAAATTGACTTGTGAGTGATGCTTTTGCTGTGTCCCAAAAGTTTGGGTAAGTTGTATTTTCATTATCATTTGTTTCTAAGAATATTTTTATTTTACACTTTATTTCATCTGTTACCCAATAGTTTTTGAGCAGTTTCCATACATTTGATAGTTTTCCCTTGCTCTTCATATTATTGAGTTCTAACTCTAGCGTTGTGATCTGAGAAGATGCTTTGTAATATTTCAGTGTTTTTTTTTTTTTTAATTTATTGAGGTTTGTTTTGTGTGTTAGCATATTGTCTGTTCTGGAGAATGATCCTTGGTGCACTGGAAAAGAACATGTATTATGCTTTTATTGGGTGGAGTGCTCTGCCTGTGAGGTCAAGTTGGTTGATTGTGTTGAGTTCTTCTGTATCTTTGTTGAGTTTTTGTCTACTTGTTCTGTCCTTGCTTGAAAATGGTGAGTTAAAGTCTTCTACTATTATTGTAGAGTTGTCTAATTTTCCTTTCAATTCAGTTAATATCTGTTTTAGGCATTTTGGAGCACTTTCATTGAGTGCATAGATATTTGTTATGGTAATGTCTTCTTGGTCAATTGACCCTTTAGCATCATATAGAGTCCTTTTTTGTCACTTAGGCTGTTTTTCACCTTGAAGTCTATTTTATCAGAAATTAATATTGCCACTTCTGCTCTGTTTTTGTTGCCTTTAGCTTGATAATTTTTTCCACTTCTTAATTTTTCATTTGTTTTTATGTTTGTGTCTAAGGAGGGTCTCTCATAGGCAGCATATTGATGGGTCTTCTTTTCTTATGCAATCTACCATTCTCTTTCTCTCTTGACCAGTGTATTTAGTCCATTCACATTGAATGTAATTAGTGAAAGGTACGAATTTATTGATGCCATTCTATTGTGGTTTTGTTGTTGTTGATGTTGTTTTTTGGTGATTTCCTTGTTTCAAATATTTTTCTGTGCTGAGTTCATTTAATTATCAAGTTTTTTTTTTCTCTTTTTTTCATTGTTGTTGGTTTTATGCTTACTAAGCTCATGTGTTTTTCTTCTTTCTGAGTTTGCTTTGGAGGATTGTTAATTTTCTTTGTGGTTACCCTGAAATAATTTCTTATTTCCCTGAGTTTGGAATAATCTGTTCTACGAAGACATCACCTGTCTTCCTCTCAATTTGGAAGTGTTGTAATTAAAACTTTTATTTTCTCTATTTGCTTTGTTGCTGGTGCTGTCTGCAGATTGCTTCCCTTATTTCTCTGTGTACATTATTTTATGAGCTTTTTTTGAGCATTTATTTCTGGTTTGGTTTCTAAGTGGTGGTGTCAAGTGTCTTGATTTTCATTTGTTGTTCTTTGTTATGGGTTCTGTATTGGAAGGACTCCCAGTATCATTTCTTGTAGGGTTGGTCTGGTTTTCACAAATTCCCTTAATTTCTGTTTGTCTAAGAATGTCTTGATTTCACCCCAATATTTGAGGGACAAGTTGACTGGATATATAATTCTCAGTTGGCAATTCTTTTCCTTCAAGGTTTTATATATGACACACCATTGCCTTCTTGCCTGCATGATTCTTGCTGAGAAATCAGAGCTTAGTCTTATTGGTTGTCCATTGTAGGTGACATTCCATTTTTCCCTAGGTGCTTCCAAAAATATTTCTTTGTGGTTTTGAAAAGTTTATTTGTGGTATGTCTTGATGACTTGCTCTTGAGATCTATACTCTATGGGGTTCGTAGAGTTTCTTTGATGGATATCTTTTCTTTCTTTGTGATATAAGGAAATTTTTCTGTTAGGAAGTCTTTAACAATTTTATTTATTTATTTATTTTTCCTCCTCTTGTTCTGGTATTCCAATTAGGCCTCTGTTGTTTCTTTTCATGTCATCCCATATAAACTCTTAGGTTCTCTTAATTTCTCTTAGATTTTTGTGATTTTTCTTCATACAGGCTGGCATCAAGGAATTTGTCTTCTGGCTGGGAAATGCATTCTTCAGCCAGTTTTAGTCTACTCTTTTTTCCTTCCACTGTGTGGAAGGAAATCTCTTCAATCTAGTGTTCATCTTTTGGATTTCTAATTGCTGTTTTTATATGAGTTATTATATACTGTATGTCTTCTCATTGTTTCCTAGACATTTTGAAGTTGTCTTTAGTTGATAGTTATGTATTGATTTTTTTCACCCTGATGTTATGGTTTACTATACCTGAAAATGTGGAACAGGTGCACTTCTTTGGTTATTAACTTGGCCATACTGGGTCACTCTCCAGCTCTCTGTGTTGGTGAAATCACTGGTGGGGATGTTGGTGCAGGTTTCTGTTCATCATGAAGAGGATTTTGAGTTGGGACAAGCAGGTGTTGGCCACTGTCTGTCATTGATTCTGTGGTGCAGGAGCTATTGGTGTTACATGTCTGTTGGGTGAAGCGTTCAATGTAATAGCTCCAATTCCCTGGTGGAGGTTTAATGTAATGTGTTCCTTCTATTGGATGAGGCAGGGGAGAAAAGAAAGATAGAAAAAGAAAAAGAAAAACAACAGAAGTGAAAGAAGGATAGAAAGATAGTAGGCGTTTTAAGCATTTTGGGATGAGATAATTCAATGATGTAGGCACAGGCAGGGCAGCCTGTGTCTTTCTTTGGTGTCTACTGATGATAATGCCCTGCTGTAAATCATAAACTGGCAGTTCAAAACTGACAGATGCCCCCAATGAATAGAGGGCCACCACTATCTGCTTGGATCAAGAAGATGCAAATTCCCAGGACTTGGGTCAAATCTGTGCCAAGAGGGGTCATCCAAGAGTTGGACCTGAGCCCACTGCCATGCATCCATTCCAGGGCTCTGACTACATGGAGGGAGTTTCTCTCTTTCCTCCACTCCTTCTGGACTCCACTGCAGCCCAAGCCAAAGAGGTCTTAATCCTTTTCCCAGTAAGATTATTGTACTCACTCAGAGCCCCAGGTCACCTCAAAACAATCCCAATGTGCCTATGCTGAGTCCCCAGTGCCCATGGGATCTGTGATTTTTTTTTTTTTCCCCCTTCCTTCCTTCCTTTCTCCTCAGCGTCTTTTGTATTTCTAATGACTCCTTTCTGTCTCTGTCTCCACTGGCTGGACTGGTTCATTTATTTTTCCCCACTGTTCAATTTGCTCTGTTTCTTCACCTTCATTGAATCTAATACTTTATCTTCTCCTCAGTTGCTCATAACTCTAGTATCATTACTTGTATCTGCTCTACCTAGTTACTCAGTCTCAGTTGGAAGAAGGATTAAATGTGTGTGTTTCCTGTAAAATGTCATTTTCCTTTCCATTTTGTTTGATTTCTTGACTACTGCTTCCATAGGTGTTGATTGTTGATGCAAGAAAAATGAAATCTTTGACAACTTCAATCTTTTCCTCTCAGAATTTTTTATTCTCTTCAGAAGACTGAAGAATTTATTTATTTGAATTATGGTGCTGGTGAATAATATTGAATGCACTGTAGACTACCAGAAGAATGAACAAATGTGTCTTGGAAGAAGTACAGCCAGAATGCTCCTTAGAGTCAAGGATGATGAGATTTCATCTGTCATACTTTGATCATGTTATCAGGAAAGACCAGACCCTGTAGAAGGATATCATGCTTGGTAACATAGAAGGACAACAAAAAAGAGGAATACCCTCAACAAGATAGACTGACACAGTGACTGCAAGATGCATTCAAGTACAGCAATGATTGTAAGGATGTTGAAGGAATAGGCAGTGTTTTGCTCTGTTGTACATAGGGTTACTATGAGTTGGGACTGACTTGATGGCACCTAACAACAACAATAGTAGGTCTCCAAAAAGGAAAAGGTCTCCTTCATTTCTAGCTAAAAATTGCAAAACCCTGTTGAGTAATAAAAATTATAATGGGTAATATTGAATAAGCATTTGCTTCTCAGAATTCTGGTGAAGATTGAGGTTACTGAGGGTCAGCGCCATTAGATTGTGGATTGTTGGCTTTGCTACTTAAATTGTCTTCCCTTGCTCAGTGGAAGGTTCATTTTGCTTTACATCCAGGCCTATTTCAATGGATATATATCCAGCTGTACTGCTCAAAGGAGTTCTGGCTAAGGCATTCTACTGCTAACTAAAAAGGTTGGTGGTTTAAACTCACCAGCCTCCATGGGAGGAAGATGAGACAGTGTGCTTCAATTTACAACCTAGGAAACCTTAGGGGGCAGTTATACTCTGTCCTATAGGGTTGTTATGAGTCAGACTCAACTCGATGGCAGTGGATTTGTGTGTGTGTGTGTGTGTGTGTGTTTTGGTGCTTCTCTAATCTTTTAAGCTGTCATGTAGCGATGTTAGCTTATTACTATACAATGTGTAAAAGCATTTATTGCTTGTCACCAAGAGATTTATATCAACTTCCATCTAATGAAGAGCAGAAGTCACAGCTCATATAATTGCACCTTTTCTTCTAGAAGGCTAGGGGGTAAATTGACTGGTGCTTAGTGGCTGGTGTAGCTCCTGAATTTAGGATCATTATTCGAGGGACTTAGCTGCCTTCCTGCTGGGTGATTTCAGAAAGCAAAGAAGCAACTCAGTCTCTTGGGGGAAAATTAAGAACACTTAAAATGCTTTCAGTGTCAGATAGTACTCTCTGATGAGAGTTAAATTATTTAAATAACAGGACTTCTGGGAAAGACCAACAACCTGTATTTGCAGGATGATTTGGCCTATAGTCTAAAACCTTTCACTGAGAACAAGTTTATTTTGTTAGTGTGCCCAGGAAATAGAAATTACAGCAAGGATAAATTATCTGAGTCAACTTAGGTATACCAGTGCAGGCTGACATGTAAACCAGTTTAGGAACTAAAGGGTCTGTTTCCTGAAATCCTGGCTGAAGATTGAGTCTGGGAACATTTGTCTGAGCACGTTGTTGTTGTTATTTGCCATCAAGTCGGCCCCGACTCATAGCGACCCCTCCGTGGGTTTCTGAGGCAGTATCACTACAGAAGTAGGAATGCCCAACCTTCCTTCTGAGGAGTGGCTGGTGGGTTTGAACTGCCAGCCTTCTGGTTAGCAGTCAAGTGCCTTAGGCACTATGCTACCAGAGCTCCTACAGCACCTCTTATTTCAGCATAGTCCAGAATTACATATATTTGTTGCACTCCATTAAATGAGTTAATGCTGCAATAGAGAAATAATCAGGTATATTTTCGGAGGCTTCCTACTCATCTTCTCATCTTCCTCTCGGCCATTCACCCTTTGAATGTTCCTCCTGTCCTATGTCTATCTTTTCATCATCCCAGAAAGTGCTTTCTGTTGCTTTAGGTACTTTTGGCTGGAAGTATGAAGAAGACTTTATCATCAAAATAGCCTTAATTATGTTATATATACTTTGGTTAACAAAGCAGGGAAATTGATAGTTTCCTTTCCAGTCTGTTTTCCTGGCTAAAATTCATTGGTTATTCAGAAAACTCAGCTGTCCACAGCACTTTATTCTTTGAGGCTAATCAAAACAGTGTTGTCCTTTGCCAAATCAGAGTGGAAATTTTTTTTCTAGTCACCAATTTTTGTAGCATAGCTTCACATTATATCATTTCAGTTATTGTCCACAGAATATAGCTATATGACTAAAAATAGGAAGTATCTTAGTGGAAACTCAAGGAGGGTCGCTATGAGTCGGGTCACTATGACTCAATGGCACATAACAATAGTCATGTATTAAAAGTTTAAAACATGAAAACCTTACAAAAAGTGATGGAAGAGCCTCCTTATGGTGCAGGCTTCATATAATGGTCTAGTGACCCTCAGGAAACCTGGTCAGGTCAGGACACTCCTCTGCTTAAAGCCTGCCCACAGCTTTCATCTCAGTGAAAGCAAAAGCCAATATTCTTTGCCCTGCCAGGGTGGACTTGCCGTTGTTCCCCATAAGGGCCGGAAACACTCACCTTAGGACGTGAGCATGTGTAGTTCCCTCATCAGGACTTATCTTTTGGGATATAAGCAGAGCTTGCAACCTCATTTCCTAACCTGTTTGTTTACTATTTCATCCCTGATGCCTAAACAGTTTGGCATGTAGTATGAAATTAAAAACAAACAAACAAAAAAACAAAACAAGCAAACCCACTACCATCGAGTCAAATCCCACTCATAGTGACCCTTGCTGGGTTTCCAAGATAGTAAGTCTTTATGGAAGTAGATTTTCCAGTCTTGCTTCCACAGAGTGGCTGGTGGGTTTGAACCACCACCCTTCTGGTTAGCAGTCAGATGTCTTAGGCACTGTGTCAAAGCTCCTGTAGTATGATATATGCTTAATAAATAGTTGTGAATTAATGATTCTGATCAGTGGAATACTGAAAACAGATAAAAGAGGGAGAAAGGACATGGAAAAGAAGGAAGGAACTGAGGGAGAAGAGCAGGAATGCAGAGAAGAAGGGAGGGAGAAGGAATAAAGAGGAAGGAAAGCATGAGTGGTAGTTCAATAAGGCATAATGCTACCTAATATTTTTCAATTGATCAATCAATGACATTTATTTTGCATATTATTTCCACATTGAATGTGTGAATTTCTAGAGTGTCATAACATAAAATTAATCAAGGTTACTTGCAACAGATGTTTTCAAATCTGAAACATATACTTCTAAATACTCTGCGAGGAATGGCTTGCTAAAGCTTCAAAAGACTGGGCTGGGGAGTATTTTGGTTATCTAGTGTTGCTATAACAAACGTACCACAAGTAGATAGCCTTAATAAACAGAAATCTATTCACTCACAATTTTGGAGAATAGAAGTCCGAATTCAGGGTGGTTGTTCTAGGAGAAGGTTTTCTCTCTTTGTCAGCTCTGGGGGAAAGTCTTAATAACCTTTCAACATCTGTAGGACCAGCATTCCTAGGAGACCCCCATATATCTCGGCATAACACTTCCCCTGGGTCTAGGAGGTTCTCAGAACAGGGACCTTTGGTTCAATGGAGAGATCTGCTCCTGGCTCTTCTTTCTTGGTAGTACTGTGGTCCCTCCCTCTCGGCTTGCTTCTCTCTCCTTTTATCTCTTGTAAGATAAAAAGTGATGCAGGCCATTCCCCAGGGAAATTTTCATTACATTGGATCAGGTCTGTGACCTCTGTTTCATCCTACCCTAATCCTCTTAGAACTGATTGGTTGACCACATCAGATCACATTGTGGGGGATGATTACATCATTACTCACCAAAAAAAAAAAACCATTATATTATTATATATCTGCCAAAATACATCATTACATAACTGCCAGACCACTGAGAATCATGCCCAGCCAAGTTGATATATATTTTATGGAGACATAATTAAATCCAATGCAGGGAGTGAGTGATTCACACATGTTCTGGATGGGTTGGTGGGGAGTGTTCATGGCGACTGAGCTTATCTTAAAACCTTCTCTTGAAAGAAATTCTCTATACTTTTTTCTCAGTCATTATTTGATTACTGGTAACAGGCCTGAGGAATATGCATAGAAAGTGAGGATTGCCTTGTTTTAGAATGAGCCTGAGAAACCAAGTCCAGAGACCACTAGAACCTTAGTTTCCACAAACACAAATAAGTTTTTTGGGAACTCTGCCAGTGCATCTGTGGGAGTGTCAGTAGTATCACACACACTTCTCAAAACTCTCTTTCAGTGAAGCAGCAATCTCCTTAGTATCCTCTGGAGTGAAAAATCATTGCCATGACAAATCAATTAGCAAGGAACATACACATGTATGCTCCTGTCTCTTTCAAGAGAACAACGAAATATTCAAATGAGTGTGGGGAAGAGTTGGAGTGAATTTGGAGAGGTGGTTGTTAGAAGCTTGATGGACTCACAGCCATGAAGAAATAATATTAGAAGTAAAACAACACCACACACTGCCATCAAGTAGAATCTGACTCATAGCGACCCCTCCTTGGGTTTCCCAGGTGGTATCTCTATGGAAGTAGATTGCCCAACCATCCACCCCACGAGTGGCTGGTGGATTTGAACTGCCACTGTTCTGGTTAGCAGTCAAATGCCTTAGGCACTATTTGGAAAAAGGGATTTCAATGAGTCCCAAAGTCAAGGAGCAGAATGCAGTCTTCCTGGCTTGCTCTGCTTCATGTTAGTGTTAGGCTCTGATCCTAAACTGGAAATGGTGCATCCATTCTAGATGTCCTGTCAGCAAGATTTTATCTCTCTAATGAGGTCTTGCTCTGTTTCTTGCTTCCTTTCTACTTTGTAGAAATAAAATTCCCATCTAACTGCAAGTAAAATGCCTATTAGTTTTGTTTTCTTTCTTTACTCTTCAGCTTCTCTTTCCAATTATTCAATTGCATCATTTCTGTACATTTAAATTTTTTTTCTTCAAGTTCCATGGTAAGCATATGTCTACTACTTTGTATCATTATAGAGGATTATATTTGCTTTTATTTATTTCCTGAACATTGCAAGGGGAAGGTGGGCATAGAGTTTATATATTAGTTTAGAGATGTTGTTGCAGGTAAAGCAGTCAATAGGACTGAGTAAGAGTAACCCAAATTAAATTAGGACTCCTGATATGAGATGTTGGCTATGCTAAGGTTTGAGTATAAAACTCCATTTTGAATTAAAAGTAACCTCTGCATCATGACATACCTTGTAATTCTTCTCATTCTCCACTGTACTCTGAGAAAATTACTTGGTAAACAATTTCAGAAAACAATGTAATTTTTGCTTAATTAAGGGTTTTGCTTAAAGGAGCTCTGTTGGTGTAGGTAAGACATTCAGCTGCTAAACAAAAGGTCAGTGGTTTGAACCCATCAGCTGCCCCTTGGAAGAAAGATGAGGCAGAATGCTTTTCTAAAGATTTATAGCCTTGGAAACACAATGAGGGTCACTGATAGTTGGAACTGACTTGATGGCAGTGAGTTTAGTTTGGAAGGGCTTTGCTTGCTGCTTAGGAAACCAAGCACAAAACAATTCTAGGAACAGACTTAAACTTTACAATTAAGCATGTCCTCCTTGCAGTCACAGGAGGGTCTCATTATTTTTTTCTAGGCCAGATGTTCCCAATGTAATTATTACTTTGTACCTTTAAATAAAAAAAACAGCTTAAGAAACATATGTAATCTCCTACCAATCAAATCTACTTACCCAATTTTGTAACTATTAACTAAATGTCAGCCAATCACTGAATTCAGTATAATTGTATAATTATAAATAAACTCTCTAAACTGTCTCCTCCTTGGATCACTTAGTAAAAAATCCTTTTGACTTTGTGATTCCCAATTTGCAAATTATCTTCCCTCCCAATAAAAGCTCTTTATTTTTAATTTCAACCAGACTCTGCCATTTTGCTCTACCACAGGACCTACACATTGCCACTGAGTTGACTCTGACTCATAGCTGCCCTGGAAGACAGAGTAGACCTGCCCTATAGAGTTACCAAGACTGTATAGTCTTTATGGAAGCAGATAGCCACATCTTTCTCCCATGGAGAGGATGGGGGATTTGAACCACTGACCTCTCAGTTAGTCAATATAAGCGAATATTATAGAATATGTGTGTTATATGTGTGTATATATGGTGTGTGTGGTATGAGTGTGTGCATGGATGTGTGTGGAGTTTGTGTGCATGGTGCATACATGTGGGGTGTCTGTGAGTGTATGTGTGGTGTGAGTGTGTGTGTGGTGGAGTGTGTGGTGTGTGTGGGGGAGGTGTGGTATGTGTGAGGTGTGCATGTGTGTAGTATATGTGTGGTGTGTGTTGTGAGTGTGTGTGGGGAGGTATGTGAGGTATATGGGAGTGTGTGTGGTGGTAATGTATGAGTGGTATGTGTATGTTTGTGAGTATTGAAGAAAAACATAGAAAGGCATGGATTATCTAGCAATTGTATGAATGAAAAGAGCAGTGTAGGGTAGGATATTGCAGGAGTCAAAGAGCTTGTGCATAGTGTCTGGTACTGGTGAAGGAGAGGGCAATATTATAGCAGCCTTGAAATATTATGAAACATCAACAGGATATCTCTGCTGGGTAATCCAAGGGCACATGCACTGGTGAAATGCTCCAGATAATAGTGGTGGGGGGTAGGTACAGCAATGAACAAGACTTCATCTCTTTTCATAAGGAACATGTACAAATTTCCTTGAGTTATGGTAACAGACCAAAAAGTAGGTGGCTTAAAATGACAGAAATTTATTGTCTGCAGATCTGGAGGCTAAAAGTCTGAATTCAGGGTGTTGTCTCTCCAAAGGCTCTAGGGGAAGACCGTTTCTTGTCTCTCCCTGCTTTTGGTAGACTCAAGTGTTCTTTGGCTTTCAGCTGTGTCTCATGGCCTTTTCTAAGGACACCACTCAGATGGAATTAGGACCCACTCTACTATACTACCATCTCAGGTTAACATTATTGATAACATCTTCAAAGACCCTTGTGAAGAGGCAGGTCTTCAAACAAACTAGGCAGCCATGGTTTTCTCAATTTCTCTCCCTTTTGGCATCGTTAGGTCTCAGAATAAACCACTTCCTCCATCTAGTCCTGATATATGTTGTTTTGTTAGATGCCTTCCAGTCCATTTTGACTCATAGCAACCCTGCATACAACAGAACAAAACACTGCCCAGTCCTGCACCATCATCACAATCGTTGCTATGTTTGAGTCCATTGCTGCAGCCACTGTGTCGGTCTATCTCATTGAAGATCTTCTTTTCTTTCACTGACACTCTACCAAGCATGATGTCTTTCTCCAGAGACTAGTCTCTCCTGATGACATGTCCAAAGTACACGAGACAAAACCTTGCCATCTTACCTATACAACTATGAGACCAGAAGAACTAGATGGTGCCCAGCTACCACTGCCATCCACTTGGAAGGGATGTAGGAGATCCTGCATAAAGAGGGAGAACAATGTGTTACAAAACTCAAAATCATTTGGAGGCAAAAAAAAAAAAGAAGGTGGGGACCAGGTTTGCTGGTCCAATGGAGCCTGGTGTAACCACTGAGACTATGGCCCCTAGCTGCCCTTTAGGTGTGGAATTGAACCCACAACTGTGGTTTCCAGCCAAACAAAGTATAGGCATGTGAGTTAAACATTTACCTCAAGTAGACACACGCCCTGGAGAGAACAATCATGGGAGAAGGAAGGGCTGCTTATGCACAGGGAGATAGCTCAGGGTGCAGAAGGGTATGAAGGGATGGACACTGGGAGGAGGTAACTATGGGGAGGAAGTGGGACGGGAGCTGCTGCATTGTAAATTTTGGTCAATGACATGAGACAAAGTATATGTGAACTGCTGTATGAAAAGTGAATTTACTCTGTAAATCTTCACCCAAATCCTAAAAAAAAAAAAAAAAAAAAACCTTGCCATCTTCACTTCTAAGAAACATTCTGGCTGTACTTCTTCCAAAATAGATTTGTTTGTTCTTCTGATTGACCATGGTATATTCAATATTCTTCACCAACATCATAAGTCAAAGGCACCAGTTTTTCTTGGGTTTCTTTAATTCATTATTTAGCCTTTGCATGCATATGAGATAGTTGAAAATACCATGGCTTAGGTCAGGTAAACCTTACTCTTCAAAATGACATCTTTGCTTTTTAACACTTTAAATAAGTGTTTTGAGCAGATTTTCCCAATGCAATATGTCCTTTGATTTCTTGACTGTTCCTTCTATAGGCATTGATTATGGATCCAATTAATATGAAATACTTGACAACTTCAATATTTTCTCCATTAGCAGGGTTAAAAAAAGATACAATTCTGGGCTACCCAGTCAGTCCTCAGGAAGTCAGGAGGACACGATTCAGTAGAATGTTTGTTAGCAGGATTAAAAATATATAACTAGTCAAGTAGGCTGGGGATATAAAATAGCTGTGAGAGGAAGTCTTCTTTGTCTCCTCAGCTATAGTGCCAGTGGGGAACACTTAACATTAAGCTCATAGCTCACTTAAGTGGACTTATCTGGTCAGAGGTAGATCAGCAGAAAGTAGGCTCTCATTGTTACCTTCTGTTGTGATGTCAGGTAGAGGACTTATGTGGAAGAGTTCCACTGGAACAGTTTCCAGAAGCCAGGGGGATAACATTTCACATAACTTTCCCATTTAATCTCTCACCCATGACATAAAGTGGGGTGTGTGCAGAAAAGTTGTCATCTCTGCTCAGACAAATTTTGAACCAGGTGGACTGCTCCTCTGATGGATACTGTCAGTTTCTTATTGTAAGCAGTAAAAGCCACTTTCTATGTGCTAATGTGTGTTCATCCTCTAACAGAAGAACGTGATGTTTATGGAGTAATTTATATTAGTTATTAGTTCCCTTTTTCTAATGACCTGGCAATTTAGAAATTGGGAACAACCTGAAAGTGTATCCCAGATTTGCCATGTTGCATCTCAGATTTGAGGCAGTAAATCAGGGTACAGAGATGTCATTAATCTTATTTCTAAACAAGGTCATGTTCATAGGTACAGAGGCTAGGTCCCCACCATAAAGTTTGGGGAACACAAGTGAATCCATAACAGAGAGGGAGATAGACATGTGATAGGTCTCTGTCAAACCAGGGAACGATTAGATTACATATGATTCTGGTATAGTATGGGAGGGAAAGGCCCTGGTTTGCACAACAGAGAAATTTACGGGTTTGAATTGGCAGAATTTTGATTATTCCTTCTTGGGTTTCTGAGGCAGTATCTCTATAGAAGTAGATTTCCCAATATTCTTTCCCAGGAGTGGCTGGTGAGTTTGAACCCCCAGCCTTCTGGTTAGCAGTCAAATGCCTTAGGCACTACACCATAGGTATATATATAAAGGCTTAAGGAAAAAAGCCTGTGATTCATTGAAAAGTTCAGTATTTCAAAAGATCTTTTTTATAACATAGTAAAGATTGTTGTTGCTGTTGTTAGTTGTTGTCAAATTGGTTCCTACTCATGAGGACCCCATGTGTGCAGAGTGGAACTGTGTTCCATAGAATTTTCTCAAGCCTGTGACATTTTGAAAGTCGATCACCAGGTCTGTCTTTGGAGGCACCTCTGGGTGGGCTTGAACTGCCAATATTTTGGCTAGTAGCCAAGGACTTACCCATTTGTACCACCCAGAAAAAGTAAAAGATTGATTTATTGAAGACCCATACTACTTGGCGATTGGAAATCAAAGTTCACCTGTAATATCTGCATCTTAGTCCATAAGTATACAGTCAACTTTCCTTCCTTTTGATTCTTCCATCCCCAGAAGTGCTTCTAGCAAATTGTTGGTTAATTTACATACTATCTTCCTTATGATTGTCCTTGTAGGTGGATTGGGACATTTTAAAGGAGCTAAAAACCCTAGTTGTAGAAGGGGAGTGTGGATTTTGAATAGCGATTGGACATTGTGTGCCTCCTTCCACACTTCTTTTAATCTGACTGTGCTACATTCTCAGAACTTGTTGGATTACCTCTAAATATGTGTCTGAGCTGAAATAACTTTTCATCATGAAGGTGGTGACCCTACAGTTTGATACTGCATGATTACCTATCTCCTGGAGTAGATGAAGCACTTATTCTAATGTCATGAAGACACAATGACACGTTTTATTCTCACATTTCAGTGTTCATGATTCACATTTCACTTGCTCCTTCATTCCTTTCAGTTAGAATTAGGAATAGCTATTTTTCTTTTTCTTTTAACTTTGTATTGTTTTTCATGTGGAAGTTTACAGAGAAATTTTGTTTTCCATTCAACTGTTCATACACATTTTATTTCATGACATTGAATGCAATCCCCACAACTTAGTAGCACTCTTCTCACTCCTCCCTGTGTTTACCATTTCTGTTAATTCTTTTTTCCAGTACATTTCTGCCTTCTGAGTTTTATCCCTGGGCAAATGCTGCTCTTTTGATTGTCTATGGTTAATTCTTCTAAGGAGAGTTCACCTCCCTGGTGTTATTATTTACCCCATAGGCCTATATATTGTTTGTCTAAAAGTTGAGCCACAGGGGATTGTTCAGTTCCAGACCTGAGAGGTGACTAAGGATCAGTCTCAGGGTTCTACCAGTCTCTATTAAACCAGTAAGCCTTTTTTTTTAATTTTTTGAATTCTGGTCCACATTTTTCTCCCACTTTGTCCATGATCTTCTATTGTGATGTCTTCCAGAGCAGTTGTCAGGGGTAACTGGGCACAATCTAGCTCTTCAGGAGCAGCAATTTTTAAAATCTAAAACACCAGGAATGTTCAGGAAAATCTTACAGTATCAGTGAAATGAATTCAGCTGTTCAGGGCAATATCTATTTGTCACTGTAGTTAGGCATTCAGATATCAAGAATATAAAGAAAGAAATTCAGGAATGAAGTAAAAGCTTTTAAAAAAGCTATTTAGTGAAAATCTTGTTTCTTGTTTTTATTTAATTGATGACACAAATGAATTTCATTCTAGAATGAAATATTTTCAGTTCTGAATTAAAATTCATCTTTGATATTTAAAATTTTATTTGTGAACCATAAAAACTTTAAAGACAGACTATAATCATATGCAACAGACCAGTTTAGAACTGCTAAGGGGGACAAATTTATCTGTCAGTTCATCCTACTGTGGTGACTTGCATGCTGCTGTGAAGCTGCAGGCTATGCCATCAGTGTTTCAAATGCCAGCAGGATTACCCACGGTTGTCAGATTTCAGCAGAGCTTCCAGACTAAGACAGACTCAGAAGAAGGAAAAGGCCATCCACTTCTCAAATAATTGGACAGGGAAAACCTTATGAATAACAGTGAAACATTGTCTGATATATTACTGGAAAATGTTATGAATAGCCTTGTAACATTGTCCAATATAGTGCCAGAATATGAGCCCCTCAGATAGGAGAGACTCAAGATATGACTGGGGAAGTGCTGTCTCCTCAAAATAGAGCCAACCTTAATGAAGTGGATAGAGTAAAGCTTTTGGGACCTCCATTTGCTGTTGTGGCATAACTCAAAATGAGAAAACAAAAACCGTTGCAAACATCCATTAATAATTGGAAAATGGAATGTATGAAATATGAATCTAGGAAAATTGGAAGTTGTCAAAAATGAAATGGAATGCATAAAGATCAATATCTTAGGCATCAGTGAGCTTAAAGGGACTGGTTTTGGCCATTTTGAATCAGAAAACCATATGATCTACCATGCCAACAATGACAAATTGAAGAGAAATGGCGTGGCATTCATCATCACAAAGAATGTTTCAAAATCTATCCTGAAGTACAGTGTTGTCAGTGATAGGATAATATCCATACACCTAAGAGGAAAACCAGTTAATACTACTATTATTCAAATTTACACATCAACCACAAACACAAAGATGAGGAATCACTAACTAACTTCTGCTGTCTGAAATTGACTGAACATGCAATCAAGATGTATTGATTATCACTGGTGATTGTAATGCAAAAGTTGGTAACAGAGAAGAATCACTAGGAGCTTGAAAATTTGGCTTTGATGATAGAAATATCACTGGAGAGCACATGATAAAATTTTACAAGAACAACAAAAGATTCTTTGCAAATACCTTTTTTCAACAACACAAATAGCTGTTGTATAAATGGATTTAACCAGATGGAGTACACAAGTATCAGATTGACTGCATCTGTAGCAAGAGGCGATGGAGAAGCTCAATATCTTCAGCCAAAACAAGGCCAGGAGCCGATTGTGGAACAGATCATTAATGGCTCATATGCAAGTTCAAGTTGAAGTTGTTGAAGACAATTGAAACAAGTCCATGAGAGCCAAAACATGACCTTGATTATATCCTTCTTGAATTTAGAGACCATCTAAAGAATAGATTTGATGCATTGAACACCAGTGATGGACAACCAGAGGAATTGTGAAATAACATCAAGAACATCATCTGTGAAGAAAGCAAAAAGTCATTAAAAGAAAGGAAGAAAAGACCAAAATGGATGTCAGAAGAGACTCTGAAACTTGTCCTTGAGTGAAGAGTAGCTAAAGCAAATGGAAGAAATGACAAGCTGAAAGAGCTGAACAGAAGATTTCAAAGAGCAGCTTGAAAAGACAAATTATTATAATGAAAAGCAATTATTGTAATGAAATATGCCTAGACCTGGAGTTAGAAAACTAAAAGGGAATAACATGCTCTGCATCTCTCAAGCTGAAAGAACTGAAGAAAAAATTTAAGCCTTGAGTTGCAATATTGAAAGTTTCTCTGGGCAATATATTGAATGATGCAGGAAACATCAAAAGACAGTAGAAAAACTACACAGAGTCACTATAGCAAAAAGAATTGGTCAATGTTCATCCATTTCAGGAGGTAGTATATGACCAAGAACCAATGTTATTGAAGGAAGAAGTCAAACCTGTGCTGAAGAAATTGGCAAAAAACAAGGCTCCAGGAATTGACAGAATACCAATTGAGACATTTCAACAAACAGATGCTGCACTGGAAGTACTCACTGGGCTATGCAAAGAGATTTGTAAGACAGTTACCTGGCCAATTGACTGGAAAAGATCCATATTTGTACCCATTATGAAGAAAGATGATCCCACGGATTGTGGAAATTATTGAGTATTATCATTAATATCACACACAAGTAAAATCTTCCTGAAGATACTTCAAAAACAATTGTAGCAATATATTGACAGAGAACTTCCAGAAATGCAAGCTGGATTCAGAACATGATGTGGAATGAGGGATATCATTGCTGATGTCAGATGGATCCTGGCTGAAAGCAAAGAATAACAGGAAAATGTTTATTTGTATTTCATTGATTATGCAAAAGCATTCAATTGTGTGGACCATAACAAATTATGGATAACATTGAGAAGAATGGATATTCCAGAACATCTAATTGTACTCATGAGAAATATGTACATAGACCAGGAGGCTATCATTTGAGCAGAACAAGGGTATACTGCATGGCTTAAAATCAGGAAGGGGGTGTGTGTTAGGGTTGTATCCTTTCATCATATTTATTCAATTTGTATGCTGAACGAATAATCTGAGAAGCTGGACTGTATGAAGAAGAATGTGTCATCAGGATTGGAGGGAGACTTATTAATAACCTATCATACACAGATGACACAACTTTGCTTGCTGAAAGTGAGGATGACGTGAAGCACTTACTGATGAAGGTTAAAAACTACAGTCTGTGGTATGAATTGCACTTCAATATAAAGAAAACAAAAATCCTCACAACAGGACCAATAAGGAGAATCACAATATATGGAGAAAAGATCGAAGTTTAAAAGAGTTCATATTACTTGGTTTTACAATCAGCACCAATGGAAGCAGCGGTCAAGACTTCAGATGACATTAGGTATATCTTCTGCAAAAGATCTCTTTCAAGTGCTGAAGAGCAAAGTTGTCTCCTTGAAGACTAAGGTGCAGGTAACCCAAGCCATGGTATTTTCAATTGCCTTGTATGTTTGTGAGAGCTAGATGATGAATAAGGAAGACCAAAGAAGAGTCAATGCTTTTGAGTTGTGGTGCAGCCAGAATGCTCCTTGGAAGAGAGAATGGCCCTCACCTACTTTGGTCATGTTGTCAGAAAGGACAATTTCCTGGAGTAGGATATCATGCTTGGTAAAGTGGAGGGTAAATTAAAAAGGGAAAGGTCCTCAATGAGATGGATTGACAAAGTGGCTGCAACAATAGCCTCAGGTATAGCAAGAATGTGAGGCTGGCATTGGACCAGACAGTGTTTCGTTCTGTTGTGCATAGGATTGCTATGAGTCAGAGGTGACTCGATGACACCTAACAACCATAATTATATGCTAACTGTGGAGACAGAGCATAATAATTCCTTGAATCTCCATTTCATCAACCACTATCATCTTTCTAGGTAAGAGATCATAATTGTCATTGTTTTTTGATTGATTAAAAAAATGAACAGACTTTTAATCACAAAGATAAATCCTTATCGTGAATTTTTCTTACATCATAATGAAATAAAATCCAAATGCTTCCAAAATAAATCTAATTTAACATGGACAAATACTTCAGACCATTTATGAAGACTTCTTTCTAGGTAGTTACTCACTGCAGTTGACTTATATGATGCTCATATGTGATTCTAAGAACTAAAATGTCACCAAAATGTTTGGTATCTATTTTATAAAATGAAATATACATGCAAAAACAACTATCACAATTCAAGAGAATCTTATTTTTATACTGGCTTTGAAGTCTGTCTCAGGCAAAGTATGTCATCTCCTCCTTTTGTCTCAGATTCTCTTGGGGGCTTGGCTAGGAAATAGCCATGAAATAATTTGAGAAGTATGGATCTACTGATGTATATATTGGATCATGCTTCTACTAAGAGGATGCTGTAATGGTTAACTTATGTGTTAACTTTGCTAGGATATGGTCTCCGGTCTTTGGCCAAACTTAGTAAAGTCTTATTACTAGCATGAAGTAGTTACATGAGTAGATAAGATAGCCTTGGGTAGAGCAGATTGACTTCTATAATCCAATCTAATGTATTATAATCAATCAATCAGTTGAGGTCCTACCAGTATGAGGTGGATCCTAAACTTAATCACCTCTGAGTTATAAAAAGACTAAATGGACACAGAGACACATGTACCAGGAAGACAGACAACATGTGAGGATTATCTACGTGTTAAAGAACATCAAGGATCAGTGGCAGAAACCAGAAACTAGGAGAGAAACTCAGAGAAGGAATTGACACAGCCAAGACGTGTAGCCTCCAGAAATGTGAAAGAAAAAATTTTGATTTTTAAAGCCACCCACTTAGGATATTTGTGCTATAGTAGCACTAGGTAAAATGAGTTTTTTTTTTTTTTTTTTTTAACTTGGTTTGTGCAGGAGATATGAACCTATAAATTTATGCTAACATTAGTATCAAAATAGCTTTTCCAACCAATTTTAATATGTACAGTACTGGAAATCCGTGAGTGTCAGTCACTTGGTTTAAGGTTGAAGATACTCCTCGCTTTTCCATAAGAAAGGTAGTATTTTTTTCAGCATCTTTATCAACATAGTGGTTTCTTGTTCCAGGTGAGAAGGGCAAGTTTGAAAAATGTAAGTTATGAAATTGAGTGCTACTTATTTCATATAAATTCTGCAATTATCCCTAGAAAACATGAAACATTACCAGATGGCCTGGGTGGCCAGGAGCTGGCCCTTGCAGCATTGGACAAGGAGCTGTGCAACACATTCTTATGACAGGTCCATTAATGTGTGGTTGTATTGAAAGAGTTGGCCTCTGTTTATTAGCTTAATTTTCAAGCTATTGCATTAATATCATTTATTTTCCATATGGTAACTACCAATAAAAGAGTCAGTCCAATCTTTTTCTCCTTGTTGAGGCAAATCTGTTCCAATGTGGAAAAGGGGCTATCTTTGTACTCTCCTTTGCTTAAGCCAAGGCCAGGATAGATTTCTGCTATTTTGTACTTTATTTCTCTATCCTTCAGGGTCAAAATAAAGTTAAGGGAGATTTTCTACACATTACTCTAAGTTAAAACAAATAAACAAACAACAACCAAAATTAAAAACATTTCTTAAGTTCACTTTCAGAAGTTTTACTCTCACTTCCAAGCATAACTGGGCTGGCTGGTCTGGAACAACTTCCAAATTTTCCCACATATACATCATAGCTGTTGATTTCCTTGAACTCTTGTAAACAGCTCACATCTCCTTTTTTTCATTTTGGATTCCCCTTTGAAGCATCTATTATACTTGCCTTTTCTTGTTTCAGGACAAGAGATCAAACTACTGACAACTAAGCCAAAAACCAAACCCATTGTCATTGACTCAATTCTTGACTCATAGGGACCCACATTGGATTTCTAAGGCTGTAAATCTTCACAGCAATAGATTGCCTCATATTCCTCCTGTGGAGCAGTTGATGGGTTTGAAATGATGACTTTCTGATTAGCAGACAGATGCTTTACCCATCACGCCATCAGAGCTCTTCTGATAACTTGTACAAAGATATTCTCTGTTAGTAATAAAGAGATTAATCTTAGAACTTTGGCATTGAATGCAAGACAATAAATTGTGTCTGGTACAATCTTTATTTCCTATTTTCCACACTAACAGTGAGCCTCAATGTCTGAGAAAAGAAGCTCTAATGGCATAGTGCCTAAGGCACTTGACTGCTAACCAGAAGGTTGGTGTTTCAAACCCACCAGCCACTCCTCAGAAGGAAGATTGGACAATTTACTTCTGCAGTGATGCTGCCTTGGAAACCCAAGGATGGGTTGCTATGAATCAGAGATGATGCAACAGCACATAAGAACAACAATAATCTCTCCTTATGAAGATGAGTTAACCCCTCTCCAGAAGGCTACATATCAGTCAAGGGCACAGCTGATGAGCAACTAGATGATGAAGAAGGACACATTTAAACATAAATATCTTACAACTTTTCTCCAGGATTAGGGAAATCTACTGGTTTGACAATAAACAGACAGATGGATAGCAAGACAAATAGATTTAGATATAGAAGAAAACCTCTTTTAAGAGCTTTGGTGGTGCAGTGCCTAAGGCATTTGGTTGCTATTCAGAAGGCTGCAGTTCAAACCCACCAGCCTCTCCTTGGAAGGAAGACTGGGCAATGTACTTCTGTAGAAATACTGCTGGGAGGGGTTGCTATGAGTTGGAATCGACTCGAGGGCAGTGAGTTTTTTGGTTTTTTTTTTTTTTCCTATCTATATTTATGGAAGATCGATAAGCATACTTAATTCCACTTTTGCACCCTGTTATACCTTATTGGCAATTATTTTATTTCTACTTTTTAACCCGTTTAATCATATCATTCATTTGAAAGGAAGCTTTGTTATGATCTTGTGAGTGCAGTGGAATTGCTGAGGGTACATTTCAAATGGAGATGGCATAGGTCTTAGGAGTTGTTCTTGTTCATTATTTCCTTACCAAATTGCAGAAACTTAATAAAAATGGGTACTCTAGTACATATATTTTTAGCTAAGACCTTCATAAAGTGCTTGTTATGATGTGGTTCTAATTCACGGTGGTGGTGGTGGTTGTGTCATGTTGAGTTGGCAGCAGTCCTCAGCCCACACCCTGTGATGAAGGGTAATGAACACCACCATGACCCTTATTCTCCAAAAGGGCGCTGTTAATGTGCACTGGACACAGTGCTGTGGGCTTTGCCATACTTTCTTGGCTCCATGATTTGGCCCATGAGGCTCCTTCCTCTGGAAAATGCCTCATCTTTCTCTGTGTCCAAATTTCACCCATACTTTAAGGCTCATCTTATAGTCAACCTCCTCACTGAAATCTTTCTCAAAACTCTGGACAAGAAGTCCTTATCCCTTCCTTTGACTTCCAATAACATCTTAGTTGTTCAGGACTTCCCAGCCTTCACTGTATAGCAGAATTATTTATTTACTTGCTGTAACAACTCAATGGCATTGAGTTTTTATTTTTTATTTTTTTAATCTACTATACTCTAAGCTTTTTGATAGCACAAGCTATATCTTGTAAATAAGTTGTTACCTGACACAAAGAATATATTATATTTAAGAGCATTTTAAATGGATATCAAAAATGTTTTGTAAAGAGCTATCAGAAGATGGCTGCAACCACCACCATTCCACTGTCATTGTAATCATAGTCATCATTGTTGTCTTTTTCATCATCAACACCGTTAGCATCATTCTACTTAGTACCCATAGCCTTGAGTGAGTAAGTTCTTTTTCCTCTCATGTTAGGCTGTATCTTCCAATGGAACACTTATCAGCACTAAAGGAAATGCTTTGGCTCTCTGTCTTCTTCTGTGTCTTATGTCTCAGTCTGTTCTGGGCTTGTTCAGGGAACATTAGGCCCATTTACAGCCTGACTCAGAGACACATCTGACCAGTCAGTGAAGCAGGTCCACAGGAAATTTATGTGTTAGAGGAAAGTGACACTGTCTAGGAGAAAACACATCTAAGAGAAGCAATAGTACTAATAAAACAACCTTACCAGTAATGTTTATTAAGCACTTACTATGTTCCAGGATCTAAGGTTAATATATGTGATGTTAACTACAGCTCTGTTGAGGTAGGTCCTGTTGCTTAACACAAGCACTCACCATGACCCAGATGCAAAGCCTTAATTAGATGAGTCCAGTTAAAGGAAGGCATCTGGTGGAATTTCTTGGCCCTGTTTTCATATCACCACATGTTTTAAGGAGAAAGATAATGTGAATCAAAACAGAACTATTTTTATTAAATCTAAGACAAAACCCTCTAATAATATAATCTCAGAAAGAAAAGCAGCATTTGCTCCCAATATACTCTAGAACATATGCAATTGCCCAGGGACTCTCCTATGGTGCTGAGTAGAGATAAAGCCACACCTGGTTCAGGTAGGAGGGCTTGGTGGGAAGAACAGCAGACAGAAGACATGGGAAACTGTCAGTACAGAGGCACCACCTGGGAGGTGGTGAATCCCCGGAAACAAGCACCAACTCCTCATTGAAGCATGGAATCAAGTGACTCAGCAGAAATGTCAGTAGGCAGTGGTATAGTAAGGTCAGGGTGATGAGATTGGATCAGGATAAAGGGAATAAGTACAAAGAATTTGCTGAAGGTTCCTGTGAGCAAATGTAAAATAGCCCTGGGGAATTCAAGACATAGTCCTGGGGGAGCCTCAGACTTCTTTCTTTTACTTATTTTTATTTAAGAAAGTCAAGAGAAGCAGAACTCTTCATCAGAGGTCAGTGGCAGTAACCAGTCCAAATGCGTAATGATACTCTGTACCTAAGAATGTTCTTTCTTAATGGGACATTAGAAAGGAGGACAATAAGGTGAAGTTCCCAGAAATGACAATTTAGAAATGATGAAGTCCATCCTCTACGTACTTTATATCATGTCCAGGCCTAGAGATACTGACATCCTCAGCCTTAAAATGAACACAGTGACACAGAGCTGGATCAATTCTGAAGCTCCCCACTAAGCTGTGACAAGTCAATATGTTATCTGCAGGAAATGAGGACATCACTACTAAGCTCAAGAACTCCACTCCCTTTGAACCCAAATTTTGAGCTAGCACATACTGGAAATGTGACTGAATTCCAAAATGGGTCATGCCTTTGTAGATGGAGAAAGAATTTCATGGAAAGGACCCAAGTTAACAATAGCTAAGATTTATTAAGCACTGACTACATGCATCATTCTACAGGACTTATATATGCTGATTCATTCAACTTCAAGAGAACCCTATGAGACAGGCACTGTTGTTATCATTGTTAGGTGCTGTTGAGTCAGTTCAATGAGATAGGCACTATTATTTTTAATTTTGAAATGAGAAAAATAAAGCCCAGAGGGATTAAGTAACTTGACTATGGTCACACAGCCTAAGTTTTTGAGCCAGAATTTAGAACGAGATAGCCAGACAGTAAAGCCTGTGTGCTCACAATACTCTTACCTGACACTCATATAATAACTTTTTTTATTTTAGAAGATGAGAGATACAAGAGAGATGAGCTATTTCTCTCCTATGGCATTGTCATTAAAGAGAAATGAATTCATACAAAGATATGGAGGCAAAGCTGATATTGTACTGAGAGAAAGAATATTAACATTTAACAGAGCGAAATACAGAGGTAAATATTTGTGCCAAAAATAGTAAATAACTTTTAAATATAGAGGACAGGCTACTCTATTCAATAGAAGAGAGAAAAATAAAGGAAAATTTGCTGTGGAGTAGAGTCCATGTTATGGTGACTCCATGTGTTTTAAAGTAGAGCTGCTCCATCAGGCTCCTAATGGCTATGATCTTCTGGAAGAAGATTTCCAGACCTTTATTCTGAGGCAACTCTGGGTAGATTCAAACAGCCAAACTTTTATTTCATAGTAAAGCTTGACAATCATTGGAAGTATGTATGAAAAAGGATTAAAGATTTTAGCTATATGTCAACAGTGTATGTCCCTTTTAAAACGATAATGCAAATTAAAAAAAAAATCAGTTTTCTTAATTAAAGATTAAGTCATAAATGGGAACTGGTCAAGATCAGCAGCACTTCTGGTCCCCAACCTGAGGGTTTTTTGGTGGAATATTTTTCTCAACAAATTGATTTTTTAAAGAGAAGCCCACATAAAGAGAAAAAGCACTAGAAGCCCACATAGAGAAAAAGGTGAAATTTTATATGCTTCCTAATAGAGGTATTCTGAAATTGCTCACAGATACTATTGATATATTGTTATTTTAACAGATATTATGGAGACAATTCCTTCCTTCCACTTACAGAAATATATTTTAAGATTCCAGATATAACATCTCCTACAACATCTTAGAACTGTGGGAGGTCACAGTAAGAGAATATCCAGCATGAATTCAAGCAGAGAACAATAAGGTCACATTGCTGGTATGACCACTTACCAGATCAGAGATACTTGGAAAAAAGAAAGTTGTGGTAGTTCAGTTTGTGTGTCAACCTGGCTAGGCGTGGTTGAGTGGCTGGGCTGCTGGATGCAGTATTCCCAATGATTAGACTCCATGGTGGAATCTACTGTGAGCAACTGCCTTTAGGTATATGGTCTACTTCCCGTATATGAGCAGCAGCTTTGGGAATGGTCTCTAGCTTATGGCACCTTGAACCCTGCATGTTGCTGTGTCATTGTTTAACAGCCTGCCATGCTCTACTGACCTTGGGACTTACAATGGACTTGAATTAATGGCCTGCCATGTGATTTGGTGATATCAGGACTGTGCCTTGTTACTTGTCAACCTTGGGCTTGGTAGCCTCAGCAGCCAGCAGCTGTCTGAGTGAAGAAAAGCCTCTAGCTTCAGTGGGTTGGAAGCTGGAAGGCAGAGCTGAAGCCCAAGGCTGAGGGGCTTTAACCCAGCCCCTAGAGCCTGGAACTTTGAACTTGGACTTAAAGCCTCCAAATTGTAAGAATAAACTCCTGTTTGTTAAGGCCATCCCATCTATGGTATATTCTTGTCAGAGTAGCACCAGGTAACCAGAACAAAAGTAAAAATTGATTTTCTTTTCTTTCTTTTTTTTTTTTTTTCCATCACTGTCTCTTCATACTCATTTTCTGGAAACAATTTCAGGTAACTCTTAGTACTTTTCATTCACTGTCAGATAATAAACAATTTCTCTTTTTCAAGGACTAAAACTCTAGTTAAATGTAATGACAACATTCCAATCTTGATTTAGTATGTTCATTAGGGCCCCCTCAGCCAAGGAAATCTGCACTACTAAAGGGACTGTGGATGATTTATTTTCTCTTTCTGGGTCTACATCCTCTCCCACACATTAATTGCTGCCTTAGTTATTCTCTTAGTCTGGGTTCTCTAGAGAAGCAAAGCCAGTGAAGTTCACACACACACACACACACACACACAGAAAGAGAGTTGTTGTTGTTGTTATGTGCCGTCAAGTTGGACCCGACTCATAGCGACCACTCCTTGGGTTTCCGAGACAGTATCACTATGGAAATTGATTGCCCAACCTTCCTTCCGAGGAGTGGTTGGTGGATTTGAACCGCCAGCCTTCTGGTTAGCAGTCAAGTGCCTTAGGCACTATGCTACCAGAGCTCTATAGAAAGAGAGAGAAGACAAAAAAAAAAAAGTTATCTCAGGAAAATGGCTCACACTGTCATAGAGGCTGGCAATTCCCAAGTTCACGGGTCAGACATCAGACTGGAGGCCTCTTCTCAGTCACACAGCTGCAGGGGCTAACAAACCCAAGATCAACAGGCAGTATAATAGGCTGATGGCTTGGGAAGATTATGAATCCAAGATCAGCAGATAAAATGTCAGATTGTTTGTTGGCTCACAGACTGCAAAGGCAACAATCCCAAGATCTGCAGGCAATATGGCAGACTACTGGTTCAGCTTCAAGAATCTCCAAGAACTGGAGGCTTTGGTAAGCTAGATGTAGGACCTAGATCCAGCAAAAAGCCAGAAAGTGTTCCCAGGATATCCATCCATATATCAGAATCAGACCACAATCTGGAGAAAACTCCTTTTCAACTGAGTGGCTGCTCATAGAATATTTCCTCATGGAGGCAATTACAACACAACTGCTTAGACCACTTAGAATCATGGTTCAGCCAAGTTTATACACAACCTTAACTATCCCAATCACCTAGTGTTGCTATAATAGAAATACCACAGGTAGATGGCTTTAACAAACAGAAATTTATACTCACAGTTTAGGAAACTAGAAGTCCAGCTCTAGGGAAAGGCCTTATCTCTATTAGCTCATAGTTTAAGAGGAAGGTCTTTATGTCCTTTGAAAGTATCTGTGGTCCTGGTGCTCCTTGGACATAGCCATGTTTCTTTTTCTTTTTTATTGTGATTTGGGTGAAAGTTTACAGAGCAAATTCATCTTCCATATAGTGGTTCACATACATTTTGTCTCATGACATTGACTGTAATCTCTCACAGTGCAACAGCTTTCCTCTCCCTTCCTCTCCATAGCAACCTCTTCCCTGTGTCCTTCCCTCCCATGTACTCATGCTCTCTGAGCTGTCTTCCCGTGCACACACAGCCTTTCTATTCTCCCATGACTGATCTCTCCAAGGAGTTTATCTACCTAATGTAAATGTTCAGCTTATATGCCTGTATTTTGTTTGGCTGGAAGCTATAGGAGTGGGGTCAATTCCAGACCTGAAGGGCAGGTAGGGGCCATAGTCTCAGGGGTTCCACCAGGCTCTATCACACCAGCAAACATGGTCCCCCCAACCACCCCCCTTTTTTGTGATTTTGAGTTTTGTTCCACATTGTTCTCCCACTCTATCCAGGATCTCCTACATAGATCCTGCTCCAAGTGGTTGACAGTGGTAGCCAGGCACCATCTAGTTCTTCTGGTCTCATAGTCATATAGGCTGAAGGTCACATGGTATACCAGTCCCTTGGACTAATTGTTTCTGTGCAATGAAGAGAGACTCATCTTTGCATCTAGATGGCCACTTGCAAGCTTTTAAGATCCAGTCACTACTCACTAAAGTAGGATGTGGGCAATGCTTTTGTGTAGTTTGTTATGACAAGTGAGCTTTATGTCTCCTGCTACCATGCTCCCAAGCCCAAAGGTCCAACTTCTTGCTCCCATTGGGTAGCTGGCTGTGGCCAAGAAGAGACTACAAACTTGTCCCTTCTCAGCTCTACTCTATACCTAGAAATTCTTATAGAACATGCAAATACATTTGTAGAAACATTGTCTGCAAACCCTATACATGGTCATGGGCACACCCGACCCCGCTGCAAAGACATACCTAATTGTTCAGCCTGTCCACCCATCTATCCACCCATAGATCAGTGTTTGCCATCACTGACAATGCAGTACTCTATGTGCATAAGGGTATAACTTTGTTGTCTCTACCTCCCATGCACCTCTCTATATCTTCTTCTTCCTCAATGCCACCATGTTGATTACTCACATTTGGTATCTTGCCCTTCTCTTTACCCAAATAAATACTTGTCTCTACCTATCTAACAGTGTTCCTTCCTTTTCCCTCCCACCCCTGGGAACCAACAAAGAAAATTTCCTTCTGTATATAAACCTTTACTTGACTTTTTACAATAACAGACTAATACAATATTTGTCCTTCTGCGATTGACTTATTTCACTCCAAATAAATTTTACTCCACAGAATGTCCTCCAAGGAGCTCTGGTAGCATAGTGCCTAAGGCACTTGACTGCTAATGAGAATGTTGGCAGTGCAAACCCACCAGCCACTCCTCAGAAAGAAG
>NW_006921819.1:3639197-3641034 GCF_000298275.1 Orycteropus afer afer | reverse complement strand
GCAAATTCTTCTGCTAGTTGGGGTTTAGTCCAATTCTGCATCCTTTCCTTCAAGGCTCAGGGGTCCAAGATTATCTTCTGTGTCTGTGTTAGTTCATTTCCTTTTTCTTTGTTGAAGAGGGTCTGTGCAATCCTTCTGCCTAGTCCGCCATCTGGCCCCACCTTAATGAAGTTTTAGACAAAATTTTCAATTGGTTTAGAGATAAATTCCTAGCATTTTCCAAATAATTTTATTTCTCTAGAATTTTAAGAAATTTGTTTTCATTTGGTAACATTTATTATTTCTCTATTGATGGAAGACAGTAGTTTCCTAAGGCATATTCTCTAGCCTGCATATAGTTGTTGTTATGTGCCATCGAGTCAGCTCTAACTCATAGTGACCCTATGTACAGCAGAGGAAAATACTGCCAGTTCCTGAATATGGAAATGGATTATTTGCCTTTCAATTGTATGTGTGTATGTGTATGTGCGTCTCAGGGAATGTAGCAGGTTGATATAAGCTATATCTAGGAAGGAATAGAAAATACAACCAATAATACACCTTAGTTATCTGAGAGGCAGATTTTGTACTATTTTGTCCTAGATAAATCAACAGCTACTATTATGGAGATGAATAACATCTCCTACCCAGCATCCCTTTCTAAAAATCGTTCTCCCCATCTCTCTTTATACAACTATTGTGGAAGCTACCATATTAATATGATGATCTCACCTTCTTGGCATCGTTTATTTGTCCTGGGGATAAGCAAAAGATGAATGTAGGTTAATAAATATCTCCTCTAAATTAAAAGGTGAAAATCTGTCTGGAAGACATAGTGCAAGGTCAGGAATAGTTCATGGCCAAGCAGAAAAATGAGGCAGAAGTAGTTGTCAAGGGAATGACTAACTGAGATGTACCAACAACAGAAAAGAGGAGAGAAAATCCGTATGTCAGATGAGTTCAGTCCCAGGTGATACTGAGGCCCAATCACAACTTGCCCTTGCTCTCTGATACCCCAGTGTTATACTGTAATTTTGTCATATCTTTTAGAGAGTTTGAAGTTAATTTGTATTATTTTACAGCCAGAATCCTCATTTCAACAAATAAAAGAATAGGATCTCTACCTTGTATTGTTTTCTGGCCTGGTAAACTGAGGATACTCCTGGGTGGGTTTCTACTCCTTGGAAAGTTGGAGAGGTCAACACATCAGCCTTTGATCCTACAATTTTCTGTTTAGCTTAAATTTGTCTTCAATGATGCCATGGAAGAGATGGTGTGTTCCTAAATTTTCTCACCTGCAAAAAACTTCACAATTTGAAATTTCTAAGAGGAGATGAGGGCCTCAAGGAGAGAATATTGTGATGGAGAGAGAGAATTATGTATACCAGGGAAGTAAATGCTCTAGAAATTTAACAAAAAGTCAAAGCCCAATTAATGCAGAAAATTTATTATTATTGGTGGAAGGATTTCTTGAATACGATAAATAATAATTTTGCAAAATTAGCATAATTTCCAAGAAAGGAGGAATTTTAAAACCTTCAGTTAAGTTTTCAAAGAGAAGTCCCCAAACAAAAGACAAATTCTTTTATTTATTTATTTATTTATTTATTTGCGATTTGGGTGAAGATTTACAGAGCAAATTCACTTTCCATACAGCAGTTCACATATACTTTGTCTCACGTCATTGACCACAGTTAAGCACAATGCAACAGCTCCCCTCCCACTTCCTCCCCATAGTTACCTCTTCCCAGTGTCCATCACTCCATACACTCCTGCCCCCTGAGCTGTCTCCCTGTGCATAAGCAGCCCTTCTTTCTCCCTTGATTGTTTTCTCCAAAGAGTGTATCTACTTGAGGTA
>NW_006921819.1:3637216-3638813 GCF_000298275.1 Orycteropus afer afer | reverse complement strand
TTCTTCTTTGCTCTGGACAAAGAGAGATCCATTGTTGCATCTAGATGGCAGCTTGCTAGCTTTTAAGATCCCAGTCGCTACTCGCCAAGTAGGGGGTGGAACAATGTTTTGCATAGTATGTTATGCCAATTGAGCTTGATGCAAAGACAAATTCTTAGCAAGGAAGCAGACTAGGAAATGTGGGAGTGAATAAAAATATCAACAATGTATGAAATAGCAGGGTGCCACAATCAGATTTAACCTGAAAAACCTAACATAACAGTTAGGTTTTTTATGTACCTAACAAGGATGTGAGTAGAGTAATTCCAGCATATTCCTGTCATTCACATCCATCTGGGTGTTAAATACTGTGATGGTTAAGGTTGTATGCCATCTTGGCTGTGCCATGATTCTCAATATTTTGACAATAATGATGTTGTCAACCACCATGATGAGATCAGATATAATGGGATCACTTTCATGATGAGATCTGCTATGAACAGCATATCAGATGAAAGTGAGTTTCCTTAAGGGTGTTGCTTGCTTCCAGTATATATGGACATTCTGGCAAAACTGTGGCTTTTTGCTTGATCTGAATTCTGCATTAGGGTCATCATCAACAGACCTCCAGTTCTTTAGACTTGAATCAGCAGCCTGCCATATTGCCTGCTGATCTTGGCATTGCTGTTTTAACAACCTGTAAGCCAGCAGCCTACTATATTACCTTTCAGTCTTGGATTCATCAGCCTCCACAGCCAGCAGCCTGCTGTATTACTTACAGATCTTAGGTTCTTCAGACCCGAAAGCTATGTGAGTCAGGAGAAGGCTCCAGCCTGACATCTGGCCCACAGACTTGGAATTTTCCAGCCTCTACAACTGCATGTGCCATTCCCTTGAGATAAAACTCTCTGTCTCTCTCTCTCTCCATAACATTATGCCACCAGAGCTCCTCCATACACACAAACAAACACACAAATACATGCATATATATATGTTGTTGTTATTGTCAGGTGCCATCAAATCAGGTCCAACTCAAAGCCACCCTATGTACAACAGAAAAAAACACTGCTAGGTCCTGTGCCAACCTCATAATCTTGCTGTACCAGAGACCATTGTTGCAGCCACTGTGTCAATCCATCTCGTTAAGGGCCTTTCCCTTTTTCATTGACCCTCCACTTTACCAAGCATGATATCCTTCTCCAGTGAATGGTCCCTTCTGACAACATGACCAAAGTAGGTGAGGTGAACTCTGGCCAACCTCACTCTCAAGGAGATTAATCTCTGGCTGCACTTCTTCCAGGACAGATATATTAATTCTTTTGGCAGTCCATCGTACTTTCAGTATTCTTTGCCAACACCACAACTCAAAAACATGAACTCTTCTTCAGTCTTCATTGTTCATTGTTCAGTTCTCACATCCATATGAGGCAATTGAAAATATCATGGCTTGGGTTGTCGTTGTTGTTGTTAAGTGCCGTTGAGTCATTTCCAACTCATAGCAACCCCATGCACAACAAAACGAAACACTGCCCGATCCCGCGCCAGCCCCACAATCCCTGCTATGCTTGAGCCCATCATCGCAGCCACCATGTCAATCCATCTCGTTGAAGGCCTCCCC
>NW_006921819.1:3627200-3634220 GCF_000298275.1 Orycteropus afer afer | reverse complement strand
CCCTTTCTCCTGCTCTTATAGCCTGCTACTCTGGGCAGGCCTGAGTTTCCTTCTCCTCACCTAATCCCTTTGGGTGATTGCTCTTTTCTCTGGCTTCCTGGCTTTTAATTCCCTTTCTCCTGTTCTTCCCACCTGCTACTCTGGGCGTCCCTGCGTTGTCTCTCCTTACCTGTAACCCTGGGGCTGACTGCTCTTCTTTCTGGGTTCCTGGCTTTTATTCCCTTCTCCTGCTCTTCCAGCTCGGGTTAGGTGCACCTTAATCTTCAAGGAGACATTTTTGCTCTTCAGCCCTTGAAAGAGATCTTCTGTGGCAGATTTGTCCAATGATATACGATGTCTGATATGGTGACTGCTGCTTCCATTGGTGTTGATTGTAGAATCAAGTAATGTGAAGTCTTCAACAACTTCAATCTTTTTTCCATTTATTGTGATACTGCTTATTGGTCAATTATGAGGATTTTTGTTTTCTTTATGTTGAGATATAATCCACACTGCAGACTGTAGTCTTTAGTCTTCATCAATAAGTGTTTTAAGTCATCCTCACTTTCAGCAAGCAAAGTTGTGTCGTCTGTGTCTCACAGGTTTGTTAATGAGTCTTCCTCCAATCCTGATGCCACACTCTTCTTCATATAGTCCAGCTTCTCAGATGATTTGTTCAGCATACAGATTGAATAAGTATGATAAAAGGATACAGTCCTGATGCACCCCCTTCCTGATTTTAAACCATGCACTATCCCCTGTTCTGTTCAAACAATAGCCTCCTATGTACAGGTCTATGTCCAGGTTCCTGATGAGCACAATCAAGTGTTCTGGAATTCCCATTCTTCTCAATGTTATCCATAATTTGTTATGATCCACACAATCAAATGCTTTTCATACTCAATAAAATACAAGTAAATATCTTTCTGGTGTTCTTTGCTTTCATCAAAGATCCATCTGACATCAGCAATGATATCTCTCATTCCATGTCCTCTTCTGAATCCAGCTTACATCTCTGGAAGTTCTCTGTCCATATACTGCTTCAACCATTTTTGAATTATCTCTCTCTATATATATATAAATAAACTTCACCGGTTCTGCTTCTCTAGAGCACCCAGCCTGAGATGTCTACTTCAGAGCAATGATTTTATTGTCATACGTACATGAGTTTCCCAAAGCTAAGATTTTATTGATAACCACAAAGACTTCTTGGAAATGAAATGCCTGTGTGTGTGTGTATGGCGGGATGCTGTCATGATGATAGCATGGAGGTGTTGAGTTTACTGAAATTTATTCTTTTCATTGATTGATGGACTTGTTCTTATGGTCACTTCTGTGAGCTATCTGATTGGGGAAAAAAGATAAAAGAGTTTTATATCCCAGATATAAAGTGGAACATCCTAGATGTATATAATGCCTTTCCTCAAATAAATATCTTGGTGAAAAATTAATTCACTCATTCAACCAATCACCATTCATTATCCATTTTATTTATCATCAAATATGTACTATGTTCTTGGGGTAAAGATAATGTAGTAAAGAAAACAGATAAGTAAAAACACAATTTCAATACAGTGAGTGAAGGGGTCTTGCAGACACATGCCCAAGATTCTTTGGTAGGACCTAAGGAAGGACCATGGAAAGAGGAGGAAAGGCTTGATGGAGATGGTAGCATCTAACAGGAATTCTGAAGGATGATGTGAGCTGTGAAATAATTTTAGAAAAAGCAATTTAGCATTTTGTTCTCTATTCTTTGAGCTGTACCAATACCTGAGACTAATGAATGGGGTTGATTAGCTCAAAAGGGGCCTCTGCTGATTTAGCCTCATGAAGAAGCATGATTATGTGGTGAGGCCAATAAAGACCTCGGAAGAAGGAGGCTTGAGAACTTTCCTGGTTCATAAGAGTGAACATGTTTCTGGAGGATAGCACATTCCTTTGGGACATGGAAGTTCCATACTGTGACCCCTCTTACACCTCACCATATGCATCACTTCATTAGTATCCTTTATTTTCTTATATTAAAGCTGTTATCACAGGTATGGTGTCTCTCATGAGTTCTGTGAGTCATCCCAGTGAATTTTCAGACACAAAGGAGCAGGAATAACTAGCCTGAAGTGGATGGGGTCATGTGAACTCCTGGGCTTGTGAGCTGGTACCATGAGGGGTAAAGGAAAACCCCAGGTTTGGAACCAGCTGATCTGAATGGGAAGGAGTCATGTAGAGCTCAAAGCTTATAGCCAGTACTCACTGACTAAGTCATAGGTGGCTAAGGATAAGAGATAGAAGGGCTGTGTGGGCATCTTGACTCTTAACAGCAAAGGGAAAATGAGATTTCCACAAGACAATTTAGTGTGGAGTGGCATTTATTACCCCACACACATCAGAGGTGGGTGATCTTAGTCTCTCTGGACTGGTTTGCACAGATGATAAGGAGTCACCCAGGGGCCAAATGAGGAGAGAGCATTGCAAGCAAGGGGTCTAGAAGATGCAGACCTCAGAGGTAATAAAACATGGCCTTTTTCAGCACTTGAACAATGCTCAAGGGTAAGGAGTGTGTGTGAAGTCTGTTTGTGAGAGACAGTCAGGTTTTTATTTACCCACTCCATGAGACTTAAACAACATTCATCAACATCATTAAAAGAGAGTTGAAAAGGGGAGTCCCCAAAAGAGTGACTGGCTTTATCATAACAGGCTGGAATGGCAAGCTCCAATCAGAGGAACCAAAATGACTGTGGGCATTTTGGTGATCATGATCTCATGAATCCTTCTCACTGTTTGTGAACACAAGAAAATGCATGGCTTGTATTTCACAGATTACTATTAACATTTTACAGATGAGAACTTGGAAAAAAACAGAGAGGTGCTGACATAAATTGACCATAATTTCACAGTGATTCTGGGCTAAAGAGTGAAATGCAGACTTTCCTTTGATTCCCATCAAATCATCTCATCTCTCAACTGTGCTGCTGCCAAAAGCTGTAAGAAAGATGTGATACTATAAACAGAAGACACAGTGCTTTGTATTATGGACTAAATGAACTGCAATAACCTGATAGTGTTGATGCACATCTCCACTTATTTGTGATTACTGATGAGAGGTGTGTCTCTGTACCTTGAAAGGAATTTTTGAAACAAGGTAGTGGTTAACTAGTACTCTATGGTTATGATATTGTGCCAAGTTCTTGTATTATTAATTATTGACTGTATTGACTGGAGATTTAATAACATTTCAGTAGTCTCAAAATGTAACTTTACAGTTAATACTCAATTATTTAGGGGCTGCATATTTACTCTTTCAAGGGCCTTACCCTCTATTATTTTTCCCTCTAACTGCTCATCTTTTTGTCAAACTCTTTACATTACATCATTTCCATAAAAGATTGTAAGAGCAGACAGAGGAGGCAAAATTCATTTTGTTCTCTTACTTAGTAGTTCTGGCAAATTATTGGATAGGATATGTTGGCTAAAACATTCTTTAGCATTTACCCAAACTCATGTTGTTCATTACTTTTCCCCTCTTCCTTTACCTACTCTTCCCAACTCCTATCCAACACACCTCCACCTATTATACAAGCAAAAATACACACTTTTACAGTATACTACTGAGGGTAGGTGGTACAAATCTAGGGTTTCTGATTAAGAAAGTAGAAAAATGTTTGAGGAAAATTTACTCTATAGAACTTCCAATCAGAGTATGTTCTGGATCAACCACTAATTATAAGTTTTGCCTTGATTGTATCACTCAGTCTATCTGAGCCTCATTTTTCTCCTGTGAAGCTAGGGATATTGGATTAAATATTGTGCAATGTCCCTCCCAATTCTGAGGAGTTCACATGAGCAAAATGAACTTTGCACCACAGAGGCATGAAGAGCATTCATCTGACACTTAAGTCGGAGTGTTCTTGCTTTCCTCTCCAACAGCTGGAGATAATTAATTGCAAAAGAAAAAAAAAAAAAAAAAAAGGTCTGCAGCCCAGCCTTAGAGATGAGACACTCTGTAAATTTTGTTTCCATGAACTTTGTAAGATTTATTGCTTGTGGAATGTAGGCAGTCAGGCTTCCTTGAATCAGCTTCAAGGATAAGATTGTAGCAATGCTAGCTTACAGAGACCAGAACCCACCTGGGAAGAATATCATTTAAAGGGATCTGGGATCCTCAGTAATAATCGTTGTAAAATTTAGATAGTAATTATGTTGATTGTTAAGGTTTTGATTTGAATTTTTACTAAAAATAGAAAAAAAAGTGCTTTTCATTTTCAGTCTGTTAGAGGAACTTCACTTGGAGGTAATGAGATACTTATTCTTCCTACAAGGAGTAAATTTTATGTCCAAGTCTACATCAAAAAGATAGGTTTATTAAATATGCTTAGGCAAATGACAACAGGAATGTTGAGGGCCAAACAAAAGTTAATTCTTTAGAAAATTAGTAATATATTCTTACATTCTTTTCTGCCATTAATTTTTGGATAGATTAGTGCTAGGAATATTATTCCAAACTAAAATATTTTCCCTCCATTCATCTTGGATTAGAAAAGGGGCCCAGGATTGTGAGGTCTTTTTTATACAAACATTGAAGAAAAGCATTCAATAGACCTTAAGGATAGTAATAGCAAGGTATTGATTTCTTGCTATATAATTATTTTCTATTAAATATTTTACATAATGATGGGGAAAATATGTATGTGTATGTGCATGTTTCTTTTTTTTTTAGGAAGTTTGGAAATGGTGTGATTTGTTAGTTAATTCAGATTGGCATTGTGCACTCATAATAATTATTTGAAATTCTTTTTTGTTACTCTATTGTCTAGTGGGTCCCTCCCATTTAAAAATGGTCCTTTCAGATTACAGAAATTACATTTAATTCATTTGTCAAGCATGCCAAAATATATTTTCAATATTCTTTATTCAAGTACATTATAGTGACTTTGATATGAAGAAGATAAAGGATTAACAACCGGCTTTGATAAAGAAGGAGGAACTGGAATTGGTCAATGATATCCTGACCTGGTATCTTTTTTGGGGCACATGAGAGTGGTAAGCAGAGTACCAGCCAGGAATTAGTTGCTCATGGCAAATTCTACCACAGAGTTTACAAAGACTTATGGCTAGAAAAGCCATACAACGTAATTTACCACACCACAATCAGATTGAAAATCTCTGACTCCAGATATATCCACACTGATCTTACTTGTTTCACTTAGGTCTTTTTCCATGTGTCATCTTTTCAGAGAAGCTTCCATAGTCACTCTAAAGTAGCAACATTACCATGCTAATGTAGCAGCGTTACCACATGTCCTGCCTTCTCATCTTCTCTCTCTCTCTTTTTTTTTTTTTTTTTTTATTGTGATTTGGGTGAAAATTTACAGAGCAAATAAACTTTCCATACAGCAGTTCACATTCACTTTGTCTCATGACATTGACCACAATTTAGCACAATGCAATATCTACCCTCCCACTTCCTCCCAATTGTTACCTCTTCCCTGTGTCCATCTCTCCATGCACTACTACCCCCTGAGCTGTCTCCCTGTGCCTGAGCAGCCCTTGTTTCTCTCATGCTTGTTCTCTCCAAGGAGTGTATCTATCTCAGGTAAATGCTCAACTCATATGCCTGTCTATTGTTTGGCTGGAAGCCACAGGTGTGCATTCAATTCCAGTCCTGAAGGACAGCTAGGGGCCATAGTCTCAGTGGTTCCACCAGTCTCCCTCGGGCCAGCAAACCTCTTCCCCACTTTTTTTTTTTTTTTTCCCCCAAATGATTTTGAGTTTTGTTCCACATTGTTCTCCCTCTCTATCAAGGATCTCCTACAAAGATCCTCTTCCAAGTGGTTGATAGTAGTTGCCCAGCACCATCTATTTCTTCTGGTCTCATAGTCATATAGGTTGCAGATCAGATGGTGTACCAGTCGCTAGGACTAATTGTTTCCATGAATTTTTGGTTTTCTTCATTCCTCTTGGCTCTGGATGAGAAGAGACCCATCGTTGCATCTAGATGGCAGCTTGCAAGGTTTTAAGATTTCAGTCACTACTCACCACAGTAGGATGTGGGACAATGTTTTGTGTAGTATGTTATGCCAATTGAGCTTGATGTCCTCTGTAACTATGGTGGCAAGCCCACAGGTTAATCTACTAGATCCCTCTGGGTAGCTGGCTGTGACCAAGCAGTGACTACAACCTTGCCCCTTGTCAGCCCCATTATACACCTGGGAATTCAGATCGTACACATAAAGTTATTGGACCACTTTCTGCCAACCCTATATATGTTCTTGGGAGCACTCCCCAGTTCATATACATACCTAATATTTCAACCTGTCCACCCATCTATCCACCCATATACTTGTGTTTGCCTTCACTGACCATGCCATTCTGTATACACAAAAGGGTTCATCTTTGTTGTCTGCACTTCCCACGTACCACTCTATGTCTTTCTCTTCCTCAGTGCTACTAAATTGATCACTCACATTCGGTACATTGCCCTTTTCTTCATCCAAATCAAAACTTATCTCTATCTACCTAACAGTATTCCTTCCCCTTCCTTCCCACTCCTGGTAACCAACAAAGAAAATGGTCTTCCATAGATAAACGTTTCCTTGAATATTACAATAATGGACTAATACAATATTTGTTCTTTTGTGATTGACTTATTTCATTCAGCATAATGTCCTCCAAATTCATCCACGCCATCTTTTGGCTATTGTAAATAGTGCTGCAATGAACATGGGTGTGCATATATCTCTTCTTGTCATGGCTCTCACTTCTTTAGGGTATATACCTAGTAATGGAATAACTGGGTAAAATGGTATTTCGAGTTCCAACTTTTGAAGGAATAGCCATACTTCTTTCCACAATGGTTGTACCATTTTACAGTCCCACCAGCAATGTATGAGAGTCCCAATCTCTCCTCGTCCTTGCCAGCATTTGTTATTTTCTGTCTCATTGAACTTTGCTACCAGTGCTGGAGCAAGATGGTATCTCATTGTTGTTTTGATTTGCATCTCTCTAATAGCTAGTGCTTGTGAGCATTTCTTCATATGTTTGTTG